>NW_013666424.1:334891-346909 GCF_000517525.1 Limulus polyphemus
ACAATAAATACGCAGTGTTTCCATTACTACAATAAATAGGCAATGTTTCCATTACTACAATAAATACACAGTGGTTTCATTACTACAATAAATACACAGTGGTTTCATTACTACAATAAATACGCAGTGTTTCTCTGTATCGAAAGTAATTCAGATTGAACAAACTTGTATAAAAGTGTTTCCCATGATTTTACCTATATACAAGCACACCGTATAACTCTAAAATCGGGGGTTTAATTCCCCGTTGTGGACATAGTGCTGATAACCTATTACGTGGATTTGTGTTAGAAAACAACAACAAAATGTACATATATATATTTGTTTGTTTGTTTGTTTTTTTTAATTTCGCGCAAAGCTACACGAGAGCTATCTGCGCTAGCCGTCCTTAATTTAGCAGTGTAAGACTAGAGGGAAGCCAGTTAGTCATCACCACCCACCACCAACTCTTGGGCTACTCTTTTACCAACGAATAGTGGGATTGACCGTCACATTATAACGCCCCACAGCTGAAAGGGCGAGCATGTTTGGTGGGACGGGGATTCGAACCCTCAACCTTCAGATTGCGAGTCGAGCGCCTTAACCATGCCGAATAGTACACATATATATATAAGTCCCAGAAAAAATATCACATTAAAAAAAAGAATACGGTTTAAATATCGTAAGTTTGCGAAATATTAGAAGCCACTAACTAGCACGTCTTAGCAGTTTGCCTTCTTTCTGGCATAAAAATGATGAAAAAATTCTGAGCTACCAAAGTAAAACTTAGTTAAGCCAATAGTTTATTCCATTTTAGGACTGTTAAATAATTTTTAGCAGAGAGAACCAAATTAAAAACCATTGTAATTAATAATAAATGTATTGCTGAATGCTAACGATTTGAATTGATTCCCATTAAAATATATAATTCATTTATTTATTGCCCCCCAGTGGCCCAGTGCAGACTTACAACGCCAGAAACCTGGTTTCCATACCCGTGGTGGGCAGAGAACAGATAGTCCGTTGTATAGCCTCCCAGTAGCACAGCGGTATGTCTGCGAACTTACAACCCCAGAAACCGAGTTTCGATACCCGTGGTGGGCAGAGTACAGATAGCCCGTGGTGTAGCCTCCCAGTGGCACAGCGGTATGTGACGGGGATTCGAACCCGCGACCCTCAGATTGCGACTCGAGTGTCCTAACGACTTGGCCATGCCAGGCCCTTTGTTGTTCTAACGATTTTTAAAACACGCGCGATGTAATCACTTGAGAATTATATATTGTGAATGTTTATAGAAACTGCTGAAACGACAAGCGAAATTTGATTGTCGTATTGTTGTACGAAACTTATTAATTGGTTATTTCATGCCTGTGGCAATCCATAAACTTAACGTTTCCCCACCGAGACGGCCCGACATGACCAGGTAGTTAGGGCGCTCGATTCGCAATCTGCGGGTCGCGTGTTCGAATCCCCGTCCCACGAAACATGCTCGCCCTTTCAGGCGTGGGAACATTATAATGTTACAGTCATTCCCACTATTCATTGGTAAACGAGTAGCCCAAGAATTGGTGGTGGGTGATAATGACTAGTTGCCTTCCCTGCTAAATAAGAGACGGCTAACGCAGATAGCTCTTGTGTAACTTTGCGCGAAATTCATAACAAACCAAACCAACCCACCGGAGAACAAACTGTAGATGATATTTTGAAATTCGTGGAAAAAAAGGGGGGGGACCTAAGTACAAATTAACGCTGTTATATTGTCAGCAATTTAAAGAAATATTAGAAATTTATCAAAATAGGAATTTTGTTCATTTGACATTGTTCCATAATAAGTAAATGGGTCTCAAAATTTAAGAACGGTAAAAATAACTTGTGTGCTTATATAATTTTGAATGAACAATAATACAATAAGTATTAAGTATAACAATAAGTACGGTTAATAGAGGATGTATAGACAGTATTATGAAACGTTTTTACAATTTACATGAAATTTTCAAAGAAAATTTAATGAGCTAGCGTTATAATATTTATAAAAATTAAATAATATAACCATATGTATACTTGGAATTCTCAATTGGTTTCTTTATGGATCTGTTTCATTTTACTTTCTTGTTGCTTTCTCATCAAAATTGTATTTTTGTTAATGGTTTCCAACAATCGCTGCATATAAAACGATAAATTAAGAAAATGCTTGTTACAATTTTCACACTTCTTTAGTTTTTGTAATCCCGAATCTGCTGCTTTAAACTTGATAATCAAAATTTTCAGAATTCGTAGTAACTTGTCGTAATTTCTTGTAGGCTAACTTTAGTGATGTCCTGTGCTATGAACTTTGGTTCTTATCCCCCACGATACCCAAATGTGCTCTTTACAAATGGAAAGTCGTAAGTACCTTTAATCTTAACATTTAGTTTCTATGGCGAATATCACATTTTCTTTGCCGTATTTTTAATATGTTCTGTAAACAGTTTTCTTTTATCCCCTAGTTTCTCACACAACTGATGATCTTGTGTTCGACTGGGAACAAAAAGTGCCTCTGGTTGTTGACGACAAGATTGAACTTCCACAGCTAGACTTAGTAAAAACTGAAAGAGCTGATTGTACCTAAGTATACTCAATAGGTGAGAAGCGTTCTACTGTAGCAACTGGGTTACAAATAAAGTTTTTTTTTTCAATTCTAAATAATATACCTTCTCTCGAAACACAGAGAAAATAAGTTAAACGTAAAAAAAAAATAGTTTTGTATCATAATAGTTAACTTGATATTAATCTTTGCAAAATTACACGTTTTTTAAATAGTTATTCTACTGATGCGGGATGTTTTATGTTTTTTTCTAATTATTTCTTTTGTTTAGCAATTTACCATATTGTTAAGTTAGGGCCAGGTGGTTAGCGCGCTCGACTCATAATCTGAGGGTCTCGGGTTCGAATCCACGTCCCACCGAACATGCTCGCCCTTTCAGCCGTGGAGGCATTATAAAGTGACGGTCAATCCCACTATTCGTTGGTAAAAGAGTAGCCCAAGAGTTGGCGGTGGGTGGTGAGAACTAGCTGCCTTCCCTCTAGTCTTACACTGCTAAATTAAGGACGACTAGCGCAGATAGCCCTCGTGTAGCTTTGCGCGAAATTCAAAACAAACAAACAATTTTTACAACCGTTTTCAAAAGGTATGTGAGCTTCAGAATTTGCTGGATATTGAATATCTACTCATATGGAAAATGATTCATTATTATTTATTTTTTAAAGTGTTTTTTTAGTCTAAAAAACACTTCTTTAAGTTTCGCTTCTGAAAGAGCTGAGAACTGCCAACATAGATACTTGAAACAGTCGCCATCTTTGTCTAGGGCCTTTACAAACTACTTCATCAAGCCCAGTTTTATGTGAAGTGGAGTTAATAGGACTTTCTTTGTGTCAACCAAACTTTCACGTTCAATGTTTTTCCATCCTGGTATCAGGCTGACTCTGCGTGGCCATTGCTTCTTTATCCAGTGCTGATTCTGTGCTCTGTTGTCCGATTCACACAAAAAACATGGAAACTTTATATAACCGGATTGTTCACCCAACAACATACAAAGGATTTTTAAGTCTCCACAAAGTGGCCAACCATGTTCTTTGTATTTGACCTTATTAAGAAGAAATTCGAGATTTTCGAATGAGCAATAGGAACAGATACATATATGTTACCATTGTGAAGAAGAACACCTTTTAGACTTATTTTGGAGGAATCAATGAACAATCACCACTCACTTGGTTCATAGACTGCAGCTCCTAGCATTGGTATTAATTCAGCAATATTGTTGCAATAAACCAGTGAACCTTCTTGGGAAAAATGTGGTATACACTTTGTCTCTCAATATTTGTTCCATTAAAATGATGTTCCTGGAGAAAGTAAGTTCTTAGCCCGAAATCTGAACTACAAAATCTCTGAAGAATCCTTTGGAAAACCCAAATCTCTCACCAACTTATTAAGTTCACCTTGTGTAAAAAGTTGTGGTTCGCCAGATGTTTCAAATTGAAAACAATCCTTATCATCATTTCTATTGACATCAGATGAAACTGTATCAAGAGTCTCCGGTGGAGTAAGTACAGGTACATCAGGTCCATGAGCAACAGGTCTTATAGCAGATTGAAGGTTCGGATAAGACATTTCCTTTATATTTCGAGAGTTGTAGCCTTGCACGTTGCATGAGCAAATATAGCGGTCCTATTTGTAATTTCTAGGCTCATCATTGGAATTCCAAATGACAAAGTCTTTTGCTTACCTTTAGTTCATTCAACACAAACGGTGCAAACTTTGTATGGAGCCCATGATTTGTCTTGGTCCCCAAGTTTTATTCAAAAATACGCGTAATGCACTTTTTACAAATTCTGTAATGTTCTGCCTTTGTTTCTTTACAACAAATTTACCACAAATATAACAGAATATGTTTGGGTCATTTACACAAACTCTTGTTGCCATAGCGACAAATTAATAATATTGAAAAAAAATATAAGGTCGGAGTGCACGCACAAATGAATACTATCCAGAAATGACATGTCATGCGGCCTGTTAACCGTTCATATACTAGCGGTGTGCTTCTCATGGGTTCTAGAACGATCGACAAAACTCCCACGTCGCGATTGGTCTAGAGAAATCTATAGCCAGTGGTTTTCAACATTTTAAGCATAACAAAATGTGACCCGATTTCAATCAATATGATTCACTTTGTAAATGTACAGATGACGTTTTGTGAAAAATCTGTACGCGATGGAGAAAAATGGATATCATTTTCGGATTCAGCGTACATGAATTACTGTAGAACATGTAAAAAGTTCAATACACTAAAACCATCGCAGGCCCGTGTAATTATCCTATGAATACGCCACGAATTCATTTCATGAATGATCTTAATTTTGATTGGCTCACAAAGGAATTTACCGACTTTTGATTGCCTCGACTGCACTTTTCTGCCTCTTTGTTGGTCAAGGTTGATTTTGCAAAATATATTTATTTCAGTTAGCTATGAAATGTGAGGTAAGGGTATACTATAGAGTGGGGGTGGTAGTACTTACCACGTCATTTTTGATGGGCTATACACTAGTAACAATATATATATATATATATTACTTTAGGTAACTTTTCCTCTGTTGAAGAAGAAAACAAGTAGAAAAAGTAATTAATGATTTTTACCACTTTACATTTGTATGAACTCTATAATATATATACAAAATACGGGGGAATTGAGAAGTACTTTGATTGTCTAATAATTTATATTTTTACATTGTTAGTTTTTCGGATGTTTTTAAACATAAAGCCATACAATGGACTATCTGCGCACTGTTCATCACGGGTATCGAAACCTTATTTTTAACCCAAAGGGCCTTTTTTTTACGAGTTTAAAAAAGATCTTAATAAAGCAGGATATTCTTTATTACTGACGGCCTTTTACCCTTTTAATTCATAAACATTTTCTGAAAATTGAAACATTTCAATTACTTTTCATTTTCATAGATTGCCACCAGGGAGAGTTGTTGTTAAGCACAAAACTACACAAAAGGCTATCGGTGCTCTGCCCACCACGGGTATCGAAACCCGGATTATAGCGTCGTAAGTCCGCAGACATATCGTTGTGCCACTGGGGGGCAGTATAGTATAACTTGTAAAACTCTCCCGACTTTTTTTTTGTTGGTCCTCCACTTCCATTGGACAACGGTTAAGTTTACGGACTTACAACGTTAAAATATGGGGTTAGATTCCCTATGGTGGACATAGCGCAGATAGCCCATTGTGTAGCTTTGAGTTAAAAAAAAAAACATAGAACACACAGAAGTCTCTTTATTGTCGAAACATTAGAACAGTATTTATTTTGTTTAGGAAATTGCCCTTTTGTATGATAATCTCAATCTTTGATTTTACTTCAAAAAGTAAAAAAAAATAACTGTTTCTAAGCATATACAGTCGTTCTGCAGAAACATCTCAACATGCGAGATTTATGTGGTAACAAGACTATTGCATGAAAATGATATAGATAGAAAATTACTACAGAATTTTGAAGTAAAATAAGCTTAATTATTTTATATTTTAATCGTAGGCCAACGTGGGGATATTTAATCTTCAGCCCAAACAATAAGGTCCATCTATATCTCAAAGAAGACGTGAACGTGCGCTGATGATTGACAGAATGTCACGTTATATATTTCCTTCCACATTCATTTTGTTAAATGTATTTTATTTGGTTTATTATGTCATGTTATAGCATTCTTTGTGGTACTTATGTCGTATTTCACGCATAAGTTTTGATTCGGAATTACTTTATGCTTTTATAGAAAATAATGAGGACTTTATATAAAACATTTTACATCCTTAGATTCTGAATGTTGTAAACTTTCACTGGAAAAGTGGTGAAATAAAAACGTATGTGGGTTTGCTAACTGATATGCATTTTCGATATTATTCATTAGATTAACATATCATAAAAAAATTGAATAGTCAGAATGGGATGTTGAGAGACGTGGTCATCTCGTGACCTGAAGCCTAAATATTCAACACTAGATAAGATTAGAATATGCACATTTAATAACCATCTTATGTGTCGGTTGATGAAACTTTAGAAAATTGTTACCAAGTAGCTTTTAGAAGTATGATCCTTATGCCATCTTATGTGTTGGTTGATGAAAATTTAAAAGTTTTTACCAAGTAGCTTTTGGAAGTTTGATCCTTGTACCATCTTATGTGATGGTTGATGAAAATTTAAAAAGTTTTTACCAAGTAGCTTTTGGAAGTTTGATCCTTGTACCATCTTATCTATTGGTTGATGAAACTTCAGAAAGTTTTTAGCTTTTGGAAGTTTGATCCTTGTACCATCTTATGTGTCGGTTGATGAAACTTTAGAAAGTTTTTACCAAGTAGTTTTTGGAAGTCTGATCCTTGTTCATTAAGTTGATATAGAACACTATACGTTATTTTTGATTTCTTTTGACAGCCTTTATACACAGAGTTATCAGAGTTGTTGCTTTTTTTACTTTATTTCACCAAAGACTGGACGAAACAGTTCTTCGGTTTTGGTGAAACTCAATCCAAACAATAAAATTCTTTCAGCATAGCCTCAGTGTCTCAGCAGTAAGTCTGAAGACTTATAATACTAAAAACCGGGTTTTAATACCTGTGGTGGGCACAGTACACAATAAACATACAAAAGCTTTTAATTTCCTTACACAGTTTCTTTTGAGTATGATGTTTAAAGGCACACAGATGAGATATAAAATATTTATTTTCAACTTCCAAGAAACTTAGCAGCATTATAGCCCTATTTTTTTCCTCGTCAATACGGAGTAGCAGGCTAAGTTAGGGGATACAATTTTTTGATCGTGATGCATATGTTTAAGACACAAATAACACTACCTCAAAAAATAGATCCCTTTCAGATGAATGAACAATTTTCCAGAGTTTTATTTAATGTATATAAGATTACTTGAAAAAGGTACTTAGTTGTCATTTTTTAAATTTATAACACTTAGATATCCTTTAAAAATACTTCCCTCTTTTTCAAATTCGTTACTGGAAAAAAAATCAGTCACCTTAACCTTTTCTACAAACGTGTTATTAGTCTACGTGTTCGAAAAGCCTAAATAATAGACAACCTAAACTTTCACAACCAATGTACTATTAACTTAATAGATAACCAATAAAATACACAACAAAAAGCTGGACAGTAAAAATATGTTTTCACTTGACTAGCTTATTAATAATTGAAATCATATTCCACTTTTTCGTTTCTTTTAAAATAACGGGGATTTGTGAAGTCAGTCTCTATATTTTGTGATAGTTCACTCTGTTGTTTTATTTATAAAGCACCGGCATTTACCTAAGTTAACAAAAACGGTTTATGAATCTTCACGTTTACGAAATTATACGTACATAACATTTATCACAGTTTAAAAACTTTTTTCAAATTGATAATTCATGTGACATCAGAATGTAGCGCTATTTACCGACATAAATAACATTATTTTAAACTGTTTTTATTATTCTCAATCCCCCCCCCCCCAGTGATACAGCGGTATGTTTGCGGACTTATACCGCTAGAAACCGGGTTTTGATACCAGTGGTGAGCAGAGCACAGACAGCCCTTTGTATAGCTTTGTGCTTAACAACAACAACAACATTATTCTCAATTATTTGGCAAGCGTTTGAAAAACATTTTATTCGTTTGTTTGTTTTTTAATTTCGAGCAAATTTACTAGTAGGCTATTTGCTAGCCTTCCTTAATTTTGAAGTCATAGACTAGAGGTAAGGCAGTTATTCAACAACGGAATTGGTTGTCACATTATAACGCACCCACGGCTAAAAGGGCAAACATATTCGGTAATAGAATTCGAACACAAAACCCGTGGATTGAGAGACATATGCCCTAACCACCAGGCAACATTTTATCAGACTGTATTGTTATTGAAAATCTAATCTTACTCCCACTTTTTTGGGGTATCTGTTTAAAAAAGAATGTACTTTGAATGTAACCTTGTGCTTATTCTTCAAGCAGTTTGAAATCATTTTCACTTTAAAAAATGTTTCTATTATTGTTTGGTCTAATACATTAATAACAGATATTTTGTTTCATTCTTACCTCTTCAAAAATTTTCTTTTAAGGTTTTTCGCTGGTATTTCTGCTTATTAAAGTTGGCCTATAAATAACTGTTTGTATCCATTAATTTGTGGATATTATAATGCATGAATTCAGAAAAAAAATATATAATTTATCTATTTATAAAACTAGTGAATTCAAAAACCTTTCTGTTAGCGTCGTACGTTTGACTATTACACTTTAAATATTTGTTTAATTTTATTTTCATTATAAAACGAGAAAATATTGGATGGAAATATCGTGTCGTCTGCTTTCTTTGAATACTTGCTTTAACCTTATATTAAAAGCCAAATGTGTGAGTTCTTTACGTTTATTTAGGTGACAACTTTTTTTTACACTTTACTATTTTTATATGTCTAAAAAGCTGATGCCCCTGTAATATTTATTTCATCTAAAAAGATAACTGCACATAAACTAACGATATGAACTTTAAGTGTTATATTATTGTCAATTAATATAGTAAAAACGTAAGCCTAACTAACGTTACTAGGTTATCGATGTTAGATCGCGCACGGCAAATAGAATCAATTCCGAATATGTGTAACGCGTAAGTTTTAACGAAGTAATATTTAGGTTGTGTAGTAACTTAGCTTTAATTTGTAATTAATTACTCATATCTTGGCAATAAATGAATTAAATAAATAGACCTCCATATGCCGTACGTGATCTAACATCAACCGGTACAGATGTCGTAGGTTCACTAATGATACAATAATGTTAATCTTAAGTTAACACTAACAGGAATATATGTTATAACACAAGATTAGCTTTAGTTTAATCACGAAATTAACCCTGGCGAAAGGAGAAAATAAGCTTTATTCATCACATACACACATTTATATATATAAACAGAGCATAATTATTTTGAGATCTTGAAGTAACGGCAGGACTTGTCCTGCTTCGTATACTGTAATAGCAATACTATTAATACCAATACTAATAGGCCTCACTAGACTTCCTACTATTGATAATTTATCAATATGAACGTTAATTGTGCAAATTGTATTCATAAATAGTTAGCTTTTTGGTAAGACAAAAACAAATTGACACATTTAAGATGTATCCAACTTTTTATAGTAAGTTAAAAAGTCCAATTTGCAATGATTATAGTTATTTCCTAAGCAACTATCTTTTTTAACATAGGCCTAATCATTCAATATATATTATAGCTCTAGTCACATTAAAATATAATAATAAATCAGTCTACTTCTGACTAAAGACAATGAAATTCTTCCATTAACTGATGTTTTGTTTCTGTGTTAGATTTCAAGAAAATAATGAGACATTTTTCATTCAATAAGTAAATATAGATATATAAAATATAATATGTTTTATTTTATGTCCCTGTTTTTGTTTAATGCATATTGTAATTTGTAAAGAGCAAGGTTTGATGTTAGGCCTACATACTGCAAAATATTACAAGTCTTTATATGAGAAACTTAATGCAAATATATTTACAGTTTCAATAAGCTAAATGAAACTATTATATTATTCATTATAATTATAATTTTATCTATAACCAGTTTTATGATAGATACATTTCTGTACACTAACGTAATTTAAACAACTTCAAATACAACTCTTCACACACGCATAATAAATTGACATATACTGCATAATTAGTAGTTGTAATAGTGATCAACTCTTACAAATAGTTATGTTGAAGACTGTCTGTGTAATACAGGCATGAATTGTGTCACACACAAAGGTTTATTAAAGACTTTTTTATTCAGTTAGAAGCATATTATTTTACACGCGAAAAACGACACTTTGCAAACCTATCAAAGCATAATAACGTTGCCAATATTTATCTTATATTTGCTTCATACAAAGAAGCATTGTATGTATTTAATATATTAATTGTTAACAATTGCAGAAATAAACAGTTTTATATAGTTTCCTTCATTTTCTATAACATCTGACTAAATACGTAATATGTTGAAGTGTGTTTTGAAATCACCCATATTTAATCAATCATAATACCGGTATAGTAATTATATGTATAATATATATAATAGGCGTTTCGACTGCGTCTTTGTGTGCTGCATTCCCATCCGATCATATGATGTGAGAGCTGGTATTGAGAAATTTTCATCTGTAGTGGAAAGCGGCGCACAAAGGGTTTTATGGAGATGTTATAATGTTCCTTCTTACTGGAAATCCTTCGTATAGGGCCAGTAAAGAAATTGTATTAGTGTTATTGTGGGGTACTGTCACAAAAACTGATGATCAATGTTAACTAGATTTGTGCATATATTCATTTGCAAATCAGCAAATCACCTAACAACCATAGCTGATATAAACTCATGGTAGAATGGCATGTATCAGAACTACATTTTTACTTTGTTTGGCTTTTGTATGGATAGTGTGACGCCACCAAACATTTATCACAAAATATACATACATTCATATCTTAAAGATGTGTTCTGATTAGGAATTTAGAATTGTCAAGACGAGGATATATCTTGTACTTAAAACAAAGGTATAAGAATCAACCTGAGATCCCAGGACCATCCAGAAAGAGACCTGCAATAAGTCGTACCCCAACTATGGTAAGCAAAGTGCAGCGTTTTGTAAAAGGTGATACTTCAGGACACAAAGGTTAATGGCAATAATCTTCCACGTGCCCTCACACAAACGTAGGCAACATAATCGTGAAGGATATCAGTCTGGAAAAGCGGCACAAGTCACACATTCAAAAGTTGCTTCTACGATTGTCGGTCAACCCTGCATAAATCAAGAAGCTTGAGGGTGAAACGTGTATGCATGCTATTCCATATGAAAACATACCTGTCAACTCGCTGGATTTTTGAGTTTGTACTGCTGAAAGGGTCGGAGAAGCTATTATTTGTACACTAGGTGGCTAATGGAAAGCTTGCAGGGAACAATGTTATACTTTTATGGTGGACTCTTTCACAATTGAAACAATGCTGCAGGGCTGTTGTCAAGATGCACGCCCGTAGGAAAGAGCATGATCTTGCGTGATATATGGTCCTTAACAACGTGTTGAGGTTACAAAATAGTTTTAATATAACGTTTCCAACCTCTGTGTCATAACAGTATTTAAAATAATTTTAAAAGGTGTATTGGACTTTGTGTATTTATAATGTTATAGATGTGTTTGTTTTTTTCATCTTCAACATTTTATGAACTTTCGTAATTTTGTCGAATTGATGAGTTTTCATTACACAAACACTTAAACATGCTTCGGTAAAGGCACGGCATGGCCAGGTGATTAGGGCGCTCGACTCGCAATCTGAGGGTCGTGGGTTCGAATCCACATCCCACCAAATATGCTCGCTCTTTCAGCCGTGGGGACGTTATAATGTGACTCGCAATCTGAGGGTCGCGGGTTCGAATCCACATCCCACCAAACATGCTCGCTCTTTCAGCCGTGGGGACGTTATAATGTGACGGTCAA
>NW_013666424.1:347909-357217 GCF_000517525.1 Limulus polyphemus
AATTGGTGGTGATGACCAGCTGCCTTCCCTCTAGTCTTACACTGCTAAATTAGGGACTGCTAGCATGTAGCTTTGCGCGAAATTCATAACAAAAAACAAGCCTCGGTAAAAAAGTAAAAACTATGTAAGATAATTTTAATTCATGAATTCCTACTTAGCTTCATTGCCGCTTCTCTCTTTTGGAATACTAGTTCTTTATGGTTTAACCCTATAATTACCGAACTAATCGGCTTTTTAACACATTTTTCTAAAGAATTTACGCACCAAATTGCTTGTGAGTTTGCGCCTTTGTTAGTTACAGAGATCGTAATAACACATGAGTTACATGGAAAAAAAATTAACAAAACTATTAGTATTATTGTACTTAATCCAACTAATACCGCCTAGAACTTTCCTGTGTATTTTACACATAAAATGAATCATTTCACACTATTATTAGTCTTACGGCATAGCGGCTCATAGAATGGCTTTGAGTTTTTCGAGTACAAACTTTTAGCTCTTAGCTTCGTCATCTCTTGACAAATATGAGATATAATTACAGTTTTAGACTCAGGATGTCAACCCCTTTCGATTGATGTATTTGACCAAGCCAAAGGTCTCGTAGATTAATTTACTCTAATCGTGCTTAAAATAATTTCAATTTGAGGGTAGGCTGGTAGAGATTCTGATGAGTAATAAAATCGAATCGGATATACGCGCGCCCCACGCTTGGTATTTCTAGCGTACAAAAATAAAGCTAATAAAAAGAGGAAAAAAGTCTCATAGATTAATTTACTCTAATCCTGCCTAAAAGAATTTCAAGTGTCGCGGCTATTGAGGATTCTCTCTAGTTTTTTATTTGAAAGGCTCTCTATACTCGGTGTTGTATTTGATAGTTAAATAATTTAGATAAAATATTGATAAAATAATACACCACCGTGATTAATCCTGCCTAGTGTATCGCAATTACATTTGTGATTAACAAAATGGCAGCTTAAATGTGCAGCCTCCACTCGACCATACAAAATTCGTTGATTATGCCAGTTATGAAAGTGGATTTTAATTATGCATAACGTAAAAGAATGTGTTTTGAGAGGCTGTTATTTCCATCCTTTATAGACTCCATTTATTAAGTATCGTGTAACAGACCCAGACTTATTATATATATATGTTAAGAAATAACATAATATAAGAAATAATAATAATATAAGTAAAATAACATGAGAAATAATATCAATATTTAATTTTAATCTCTATTTGTAGAATATTTTAATGTATTGAAGAATTAATAATGAACTGGGTTGGCGGAGCAAGACAGCGTGTACGAATGCAAGGAAGAAATCGTGAACGAAAACAACAGGAAGTAAGTTATGTATAACTTTTTTACTATTTATCTACTACAACAGGAAGTAGGTTATGTATATATTTTTTAATATTTATCTACTACAACAGGAAGTAAGTTATGTATAACTTTTTTACTATTTATCTACAACAACAGGAAGTAAGTTAGGTATAATATTTTTAATATTTATCTACTACAACAGGAAGTAAGTTATGTATAACCTTTTTACTATTTATCTACTACAACAGGAAGTAAGTTATGTATAACTTTTTTACTGTTTATCTACTACAACAGGAAGTAAGTTATGTATAACTTTTTTACTATTTATCTACTACATAGTTACGGGAAAATTATGTTTTATTTTAAACTTCTCAAAACAGATTGTATAGGAAGCAGATTACATTACGTCTGATATAGACGTATGAAAATAAACATATGATAAAATGCTTTAACTTCTAATCGGAAATAATGGAATGACTTTTCGTATAAATGACTTAGCTCTATATCGTTTTCTGTTGGGCTTGAAGACTTAAGTTAATTTTTCATTGTGCACGTAACCGTCTGATGAAATAATGCATATTTATCTTTACAAATAAGAATGTAAGAATAGTATATTAGATCAGCTATACTTATTACCAGGTTGATTTTTTAGTTTAACTCTAAGTAGGTAGCTTGCTCTGATCACAAGTTAATATTAATCTCACGTAAGGATGTCGAGATGAGACACACACACACCCAAGCAGGCGACATGGACATCTTTTTCTATCTCAACTGTCTAAGTTCTTCAGTTTGTGAGCTTCATATACCAATATTAAATTTTTACTTTCGCGATTGACCGAACCGTCCCCGACCTGGAACATAAAATACATATCCACTCATTATTAAACAACATTATTTTAGTATAATTCCATTTTATAAAACGTGGACTTCCACGTCCGAGAGAGAAAAGCGTTTAAATAGCACGCTACATTATGCAAATCAATTCGGTTAGAACTTTGTGTTCAAATATTCCAGATTCATTAAGTTGGTCTTAGCACGTACACGCCTGGACAACCTTCCTTTATATAGAACAATACATTTTTTTTGTTAAATAGTTCATAATAATGGGACAGACATGTATTTATGCTAAATGTTTTTATTACAGATTTTCTAAGAGATGAATAGTTCAATTTAGATCGCAATAGGTTATGGTTTATGATATGGTTTGTTTTGCATTTTGTATTGTGTCCATGTGGGGTTCGTACCTCGAATTATAGCATTATGAGTGTTGAAGCTTAGCACTGAGCCACCTAGGTATATGTGTGATATGATGTAAGAATGACAGTTGCTTTATTGTCAATATTTATAAAATATTTCAAACAACGAGAATTTTTAGATACCTTTTTGTATTTTTCAGTTATTTTTTTCATCATCTTATTTTCAGGAATTTTTTGAGAAGAAACGATTTGCCAATGTAGTAACCAAGCTGAAAACGCATACACCGCTTTCATCGAACAAGGGAATAAGTCAAGATCTATTGTTTTTGCAGACCGCTGACAGATGTTCAAGAACTAAGACTTCTCTAAGTAAAAGTGGAAATCCTAGTCACAGTAACATATCAACTTCACATGCTTCACAATTTAGTCTATACAACAATTAATTTTAAAGTGGATTGAATGTTATTGAAATTTTTTTAAAGCTTGTAAGATGACAAACTTTCATTGTAATCTCAATAATTTATTGGTTTTAACTTTTATTTTACGTAAATGAAAAGCCAAGTTACCTCGTTACAGATGTGTGGAAACAATACTGGAAACAAATATGGATCTTGTGATGAACGTTGAATAGAAGGTTTCATTCCTTTATCTCTATGCGCTTCCTTTGAAATCATTTTCCAATTTAGTGTATGAGTTGCTTTTGGAAATACACCACAAATTAATGAATGATCATGTGTGTAATACCCGAGATTGTTGATGTTGAAAGAAATTAAATAAACTAGCCAGTTACTATAAATTATATATATAATTGATGAGTAACTTTAGTTCGGCATTGAGTACAATACTCATACTATCCAGAGATGTAGGTATAGAAACCCAAAAATATATATTCCTGCCATCTGGCGGTATGAATTGATAATGTTTTGGTTAATAGCTTGAGGTGAATTTTGCGTATTTACAAAAACAGGAGGGGAGTAATAATTATATAATCTGTGCTAGCAGCTGTGATTCAATCATGCAATACGAACTTCAAATAAATATATGAAAATAGCTAATGGTTATTATTTATTATTGAATAATGTTCTCTTTTTATTTGCAAGGGAACAATAGAAAACATGTCTAACAGTTAAAATAGCATACAACTTATATATCACTAAAGTGCTTACAAGTACGATTGTTAATATGAAGCTTGTCTCATTCGTTCGTTTCATTTACTTGAGGCTTGCCAATCAAATTCATTTTCATCACTTAACTAATTGTTAGAACTCTGATAGGCGTGCCAGTAAATCACTGTATTATGCTTCAACTTTTCTTTCTGTTAATATTATTTCTTCTTTTAATCTAAATCAATATTGAGTGAGAATCAGGTAATTGCTACAGCTAATATTAAATCATTTTTTACAACAGGTACCACATAGGCAAAAAAAAAGGACGTTTTAAGATACTATTTGTATTAATGTCAAAGTTACTAAAGGTATCTGCTGTCACCCTTATCTTGAACTACTGACCCGAGAAAGGTCAGCAGCATCCTAAGGGATTAACTGCCATTCTTATAACGCTTAAAGTACTCAGAATATTTTATGGTATCTCACGGTTTCGAACCATCTTACCAGCTCGGAAATCCAAAGCTCTGCCAAAGGGCCAACCCACTCTCATTTTAATGTACAACATTTATGTCCATTGTACTGACATTTCATTTTATAGTTAATTTTGTTATACGCCAGATACCGCGTCAAGACTGAAGAAAGTAGATCTGGAAAATCGTTTCAATGGATCACAACAAATGGGCTTGGGTCTGGAACTTCCGATGTCACCTATTACTGTACCTTCATCCCTTACACTTTCTGAAGGATATAACAAAGTGTACGTTTTGTATTTTCCATATCATTTAGTTTTAGGTTATTGATATGTAAAATCAAATTGAATTGAAAGGTATTTAAATAGTTATTGTGAGTAGAAAAAAAAAAACTATTGCGTCGTATAGGAATGAATCTCTACGGTTTATTTGTGTTTTTTTTTATTTGTTTGTTTGTTATTAAGTACAAAGTTATTAATTGGGCTCTCCGTGCTCTGCTTGCTGCGAGTATCGAAGCACGATTTTTAGAGTTATAAGCCTTAAATCTTACAGCTGAGTCACCGGGGGTCATATCTATGGAGTTGTCATTCAAATAAAATTAAAGTTTATGAAATGAAGTTTTTTTAATGCATTTAATAGCTTGTCAGCAAATTTATTTTGTAAATCATTTTTCTCTTTAAATTCTAAAGGTAGAATTTGAGTATAAAATGAATTCACGAATATTTTAATTGTTAGAAAGAAACCAGACCATTTGTTCTTTCATTTTCCCATGTGATAAATTGGGATTTTTATAATAAAAAAATTGTCCTAACAATATTGAAGTAAATACTTTAAAATAAATCGTTGGAACGAAATTACATCGTTATTTATTTATTAGCTAGAGATCTGGTCCACTGGACGGAATTTGTGTGAATTCATGATTAATAAAAAGTTATCTCAGGACATGAAAAGTTGCATCCCCTATGTTTAATTGTAAAAAAAACACAAAAAACGCCATAACAATTGCAAAACACAAAATGTGAAACAGCAAATTTGCATATATCTCCGCACGAACACAACAAACCTTCTTTACAAATTTGGTAAAGATTCATCAACAGGGGACGAAAAAAGTCCATAAAGACCGCAAAGTGCAAAAGTGAAAATTTGTATGTTTATCCCCATTGACACAAATGAACCTCCATACCAATTGAGGTGAAGATCCATCCACACCCTGCGAAGTAGTTACATGGACAGACACAGACAGTACTATTATACTTATATAGATTTATTTGTGATTTATGACACGCATTCTTTCATTTAACTTCGCCTGTTACCAGTTTTATGGAAGGATGATCTAAATGTAATCATATAAATATTAAACGGAACACCTTTTTCAATCAGGTAATTTTATGATAATTAAAACCAAAACGTATTTGTAAGCGAACAATTTGACTACTAAGTTTTAGGAAGCAGTATTTCAGTATATGCATTATACACACTCCATTTCTTCTAACTGCGATTCCCCTCCCTCCCCCTAAAAAACAAACCAATTTTACCAGTGTTATTTGGTATACAATAAAACTCTCGGTGACAATATTTATAAATTTTAGTCAATTGCGAATTTATGACTTGAAAAACATCGACATTTTTTCTATATTACGTATTAATTTTATTCAAAAGATACTTGTTTTATTAATGTCAACCTTTTTTATTATCTCTCTCTCTGACTAACGGTCCCCCTGTGTAACAGCGGTATATTTACGGACTTACAAGCTTAAAACCCCTGACTAATGAATTTTGTTTGAGATATTCGCATGTACTGTCACAAATCTGGGTCAAAAGTTAGAAGGGCTGTCCTTGACAGTTGGTATGATGTCTAACTTCTAAGACATTATATTTATTATTAGCCACCCCCCCCCCCCAGTGGCACAGCGGTATGTCTGCGGACTTACAACGCTAGAAACCGGGTTTCGATACCCGTGGTGGGCAGAGCACAGATAGCCCATTGTGTAGCTTTGTGCTTAATTCCAAACAATTCATTATTATTTATCACAACTGATTCACTAGTACAAAGGTTTAGGGTTCGCTATCTGCAATGATATTAAGAATGCAATGATGAAATTAATAAACGTGTTATTCTCTTTCTTACTTCATTATTTAACGCTATTTTCACAACTTTGCAGCAAAATGCGTATCAGTGGGTAGAAAAATTAAGGATTCTACATATACTTATGTAAATATATGTTTTATTATATTTTCTCTAAGATCGTGAACTGTAAATGTAGATTATTTATATATAATAATATTATTAACTTAATACATTTATTGAAGAAGCAACTTGTAGTTCTTGTTTTTCACCAAAAATGGGGTTAGTTCTGTGTCCAGCACGTTCCATAAAATAATAACACACATTTTAAATATATAGGAGAGATGTGTTTGCTTATCGTAGCCCAGGTGATTAGGGAGCTCGACTCGCAATCTGTGGGTCGCGGGTTCGAATCCCCGTCCCACCAAACATACTTGCCCTTTCAGCCGTGGGGGCGTTATAATGTTCCGGTCAATCCCACTATTCGTTGGTAAAAGAGTAGCCCAAGAGTTGGCGGCGGATGGTGTAGACTAGCTACCTTCCCTCTAGTCTTACACTGCTAAATTAGGGACGGCTAGCGCAGATACCCCTCGCGTGGCTTTGCGCGAAATTCAAAACAAACAAACTTATCATAACTATTTTGGAAATCAATATATTTTGGAGAAATATATATGAATGTTTAATTTTTAGTGCCTTGCACCACCTCAACAATAAAGTATAGGCACTTCTGTGTAGAGATGATTACACCACAGTTTATAGATACTCGTAGACTACATTATTAGTTATTATTTCCTACATTCAGGTAATATATGTAGATCCGCCCACTTACTTGTAGAGCTGGATTCTCATTTTCAGATCCTATATATATATGCTGTTAAAATATACGAATTCATTTATAAGGTTTTATACTATACCCTTTACAAAGTCAGTTTATTTAATTCTTTTTGGCACATCATTAATGTAATATTATTCTCCTCATACTTTTTACTGGCTGAAAAAAAACGACACAGTAATTGAATATAAAACAAATTAACATCACACACGTAGGGTACAAGAAAAACATCTTAAAACGACTTCTTTTATACAAGGTCAGGCTATTGATCAGTGTATCATAACTGGTTTTTTTTACTGTTTTTTTTACAGGGTAAAGAAGGTGTCCAAAAATCTAATTTAGAAGTGATAAGTTTTGGAATGTTTAAGGATAGATGAATCGCTAAATCATTTTTACTCTGGAGTGATTTGCATTGTTATACTAAATTTGTGCTGATTTTTTTTACAATATTTACTTGCATTGTTATAATAAATTTATGCTGATATTTTTACAATACTTGCTTGCATTGTTATGATAAATTTGTGCTGATTTTTTTACAATATTTTCTTGCATTGTTATAATAAATTTATGCTGATATTTTTACAATACTTGCTTGCATTGTTATGATAAATTTGTGCTGATTTTTTTACAATATTTTCTTGCATTGTTATAATAAGTTTGTGCTAATTTTTTACAATATTTTATTGCATTGTTATGATAAATTTGTGCTGATTTTTACAATATTTACTTGCATTGTTATAATAAGTTTGTGCTAATTTTTTTACAATATTTTATTGCATTGTTATAATAAGTTTGTGCTAATTTTTTACAATAATTTATTGCATTGTTATGATAAATTTGTGCTGATTTTTTACAATATCTACTTGCATTGTTATAATAAGTTTGTGCTAATTTTTTACAATATTTTATTGCATTGTTATAATAAGTTTGTGCTGATTTTTTTTACAATAGTTGCTTGCATCGTTATGATAAATTTGTGCTGATTTTTACAATTTAGGCAAAGTTCACAAAGCCGGCCTATCAGTCTAACAAATGCATGTCTTCCCATGGATTATAAGAAATGTTTCCAATATCATAATAGACCCTGGAAAGTAAGTACTTATAAAGAATATTTTTACGTGAAAGTTACTTTAATGATCTTTGTTTCTTACAGAGAACAAAAACAATTAATTGTGCTATGTTTCTGTAACAAAAAAAAAAATTATGGTTAAGCACAAATGTACAAACATGAGGTCTATGCGCATATCCACCAAGGATATCGAGACATATGGGAGGGGGGGGGGACATTTCACACATTTAATGTTAAAAATAAAACCATATTTCCTGTATAAAGAAACCTTCGCCCTCCACCCAGTTGTGTATATGTTAGGATCAACTGTATGTTGGTTGGGGGTTGTTTATTGGGAATAGGGTGGAGGATAAGGGGTTTTCTTATGTAGAACATCTTGGGTGTATTTATAACAAATGTTCTGTATATTTATACACAACAAACGAAGAGTAATTATTTGCCCTCCCCCTAGTGGCTTAATTGTAACTCTGAAGGCCTTAGAACACTAAAAACGGGTTTCGATATCAGTATTGGGCACAGCACAGATAGCCCATTGTGTAACTTAGTGCTTAACAACAAACGAAGAGTAATTATTTGCTCACAACTGACAGCAGACAGTAACTGGTAGTTGAGCTAAGGTCGTGAGAGATTAAAGTAATTGATCTCTTACCTCTTTCAAATTTTTGTTGGTTTTTTTTTTTTTTGCTGCTGTCTAGTTATTTTTCATTCTACGGTTCGTAGGATTTTTGGAGAGACGATTCCCAACTCCAGATGTTTTTTTTTCTAAAGTTATACATTTTACTTTTTTGTTTTTCACTATTGGTATAACTTATTAATTTATTATCATTGCTATATGCTCAACTATGTTTACATCAATAATAACTTGTGACTGAACAGAAAATAATTTTATATTTTTATGTGTGACTTTCAACAGTTTGGAGTTAATTTGTTGTTGTTGTTGCTACAGTTTTATTTTAATGTTGAAATTAAAGAAAAACATAGAGTTAGTTTAAACGTCAGATTTTCTTCTATCAATTTTGTGTTTCTATTAAATCAGTCAAAAACACAGAAGAAGCCTTTTGACAGATCGATGTATCCAGAATTTCACTCAACAGGTAGGACTTTGAATTAAATCGTTTTTAGTTGTTAGGCCTTGAAAGTCTTTATAGATTTCCATTTAATAAGTGTCAAAATAAAGATGTATATATATATATATATATTATGCCCCCAGTGGCACAGCGGTATAGTCTGCGGACTTACAACGCTAGAA
>NW_013666424.1:358217-367300 GCF_000517525.1 Limulus polyphemus
ATACCCGTGGTGGGCAGAGCACAGATAGCCCTTGTGTAGCTTTGTGCATAATTAAAAACAATCAATATATATATATATATATATAATGGTTTGTATTTCCGGGAAGGTGGTTTTTTGTCAGTTAAGAAGTGTAATTAATTTTCGATATTTTATCACATCCATAAGTTGTAATATTACACTTTCATTCACCAGGACAGTCGTTACCATATCTTTATGAATCAGCTCTTGTTTCTGAAGATTTTCAACAGTTTGAAAAAGAGTAGAAAAAAAAATTTCCTGACAATTTCCTGTTTCGTTATTGTTTTCTTATTCTTGGCAGAAAATTTTATTATGACTTGGGTAACTGAAATATTATTATTTTATGCTATTTTTATTAAAATTTGTATTTGATTTAATTAATGATCAAAATGTTTAGTATACCTTTGTAATTTAAAAAAATAAACAAAGGTCTAAAAAAGTCTGCTTTGATCATCATTTTAAAACATGAAAGTATATAATTATTTATCATAACTTATATTAATAAATATCTGTCATTCTTTCAGGAAAAGAAAATATTAGATTTTAAATTATCATGTGCTAAACATAATTTCTAAGGAACAATATGTGAAATATATTGACTCGTTCTTTTAGTCAAATTATTGTATTTTCATATTTGACCAGTTTTAACTATTGCTAAATTTCTAGGAACAAAGACAGCAAGTAATGCAGTGAATATAGTAAAACGCAGGATATTATTTACTATTTAATACCAGTGAGCCTGAATATTTTTTTAGAACTAGGGTTTATTCCTCACAGAATGTCTCCTTCAGAAAAGTTTGACTCGATGTTTTCCAAACATTCAAAACCCCATGCTGTTCTTTACGGTCAGTTTCCCGTTAGTTCTTCAGTCAAACGAAACGAAAATGCTCATGTAGAGACAAATGAACTTTCCACAGTATCGTCATTCTTTCCTGAGAACTCCGCATTTCATTCCCTGTCACCTAAACTTGGAGATCGTTCAGTTACCAAAAGACATTCCAAAGCACACCTTCCCTTGGTTAAGGAACAAAGGCCACACTTCAAAAAACGTATACTGTGGACTTCTGAGTCAGATGAAGAAGATGATTTCAAGAAGCGAACTTATGCGTTAAAAGAACATGATTCAACTCACACCTTCTCTGAAGTATCCAACCACGTGCCTATTGAAAATAACTTCGATACTGCATTTGGAAGAAAAGAACAGATTTTAGCAAAATCAAATTCCTTTTTATTCATTCATTCATGGGAGGACAATCTAGAAAAAAAGTAATTCATTATTGAAATATTATTTCTAAGTTGAATTGTTTTCGTTCGTATACAGCTAAACAGGATGATTTATTTGAATTGAAAATTGTATATAAATTAGTGTGATTAAAAATTTTTATTTGCTTATTGGTAAAGAATAAAATAAAGATGGACAGTAGTACGTTGGCCTTAATTAAACAGTTAAATGATGCACGAGTTTTGTGTTCATATTTCAATGAATAAGTAACTTATTACGTGTTGAATTATTTTATTGTATCCGTACAAATTATTGTTCGAATATATTTCTCTCGTTTTAAGGGAATTGTTTTTGTATATCTGGGTTCGTGTTTTAAAAGCATTTTAGCTTAAAATGTTTACTGGATTTTTTATCTCTATACTTAATTTTCTTAGACTAAAAAACTAATGAATTTTGACCATTTTGTTTCTCTTCTCTCTGTCACAAGATTTGAATAACGTTTTAATTTTTTCAAAGGCAAAAACATATCATAAACAATTATAAAGCATTTATATAAATCTTACAGAGAATGTCTGTATCCTGATATGAAGTCTAACTTTTTATCCCAGTACAAAATAAGGCCATCGAAGAGTAAACATTTGTCAGTAAGTTCGGATTCTGTAAAAAATATATGTTGTAAAACGCGGTATAAATAGCTTTAGATAAGTGTTAATATTTCTTCTAGTTCTTTAAATTATTGTAGTATTGATTACCACGAGTCGGATTTTCTTGTAGTTCTTAGCAACATCTTCTTCAATTGCTTTTTTATAAATTTCTCTATAAAATATTAATTTAAAATTGATTGTAACATTCAATTAATACCTAATAAGACATTTTCCTAATACAAACAACAACAAAAAGAGATAAAACTGTATTATTTGATTGAAATTAAAGCTATATGTTGTTAGTTTGTTTTCTATTCAAGGGTGATTCATGGAGCTGCAGTGCATCTGAAGTATCTTCAGCCTCTCCTGATGTCTGTCAGAGGAGAAAAGAATATTTATCTCAAGTTGTACCGGCTTTTGATGATAACAGGCATCAAAATGGGACAGGTTTGTCTCGCACAAAAAACATATATATATAAACTATTCTTGTTATTATTTTATCATTTTTCAAAATCGAATCTGCTTAATTGTAAAAAACTATATATAATTTTGGAGTTGAATGTCTGATTAAGAATTATTTCAAGTTATCTGCATTCTCTTCATACTCGTTCAATATAAATTTATTTAAATAATTTGCCACAATATGAATTATATAAACAAGAAATTAAGTTTGCTAAAATTGTAATTAATAGTTACGATGTATTGTCATACGTATATATACACATATATTACAGATAGAACTGATCGAATAAGTATTATATTATTGACTTGATATTTGCCCCCTAGTGGCAAAGCGACATGTCTGCAGACTTGCAATGCTAGAATCCGGGTAAAGAATTGGCTAAAGTACTGTGTCAATCAAGCTACTGGGCAAGCTATAACATTTATAACAATAAAACATTTTAAACAATGAAGTGAATGTATAAGTCACTTATTTTAATCAATATATATTTTTACGATATCCCCATTCTTTAAGTGTTACTAGCGTTTACTTTATCTAAAGTGATTTTGTCCGAAGAGATAAAACTTTGAACGCCAGTAAGTGCCCCCCCCCAATGGCACAGCAGTATGTCTGCGGACTTATAACGCTAGAATCGGGGTTTCGATACCCGTGGTGGGCTGAGCACAGATAGCCCATTGTTTAGTTTTGTGCTTAATTACAATCAAAAATAAATTGAATTAATCAACATGCTTTCGTTTTTAAATTAAAATCTTATTCTAATTATACTTTCTCTAATTATTATAATAGAAATGTAATCTATTTATTCTGTAGTTTCATAGTCCTCTCAGTAACTGTTTTCACAACTCCTAGTGACTTTACACAACCAATTAATTCTGTCCTCTTTCTACTATCTATTTAAAGTGGCGGTGAAAAAAATTCATGAAATATGTTTTTCGAAAAATTATCTTTTACGTTTTACATTACATTCCCAAAAAGGGAAACATGAAAATATTGTTCTTTTAGAATTTTAAAAAGACAAATATGTTGATTAATTTTATGTTCAGTTGAAAAGCGGTATTGGATGTTTTTGTTACAAATTCTCAGTCAAATTATTTCCCGAAGAGTGACCTTTGAAGTCACGAAACCTGTAGAAGAGGTTAATAAATGAAGGGAAAAAAAAAGCCCGATTTCCAGTGTTTTCTTATATACATATATCACAATTCGGATGTTGCTGGAATACACCACATTTTATACAACATTAGGTTTTTTGTATTTAATCCGTAAGTATTCATTAGAGATTTAAACAATCAGCTCCAGTTGTTCAGCCCCCAGTGGCACAGCGGTATGTTTGCGGAGTTACAACGCTAAAATCCGGGTTTCGATACCCGTGGTTGGCAGAGCACAGATAGCCCATTGTGTAGCTTTGTGCTTAATTACAAACAAACAATCAGCTCCAGTTGTTCAAAACGCAGAATAATAAAGGAATATAAACTGTATGGCTTAACCCTAAAGTTATTATAGACCGAACATGCTTTTAGGCCTAAAATCTAAGCTAACAATAATCAACTTGTTACTTTACTAAATTGGTATTATAAAAGACAGGGAAAAAATTGAAAGATAGAATACGTTATTTCCAAAAGTTCTTTATCGATTTGTCGTATTCGCTTTCTGATTCGTGTGATTGGTTCATTGCCGTCTGTTATTTTGTAGTTGTTGTTTTTGACTTCTACACATTATCTGCGTGTGTACAAATGTTTGACTGTTTATAAATATTGTTGCAAAGAGGTTTATTTTGAATTTTCTTATTCAATTTTTATAGAAATGGAAAATGAAGTAAAGAGGTTTAGAAAGGGCAGGTCCCCCACTCTGAGGGGACTCGATACACTAGATGAGGTATGTGTTTAATGAAATGTGAGCCCTTCAAATATGTTTGATACCCTCGACCTA
The DNA here is from genome assembly GCF_000517525.1 of Limulus polyphemus. Classification (NCBI taxonomy): domain Eukaryota; kingdom Metazoa; phylum Arthropoda; class Merostomata; order Xiphosura; family Limulidae; genus Limulus; species Limulus polyphemus. The sequence goes on from NW_013666424.1 coordinate 362,491, forward strand.
CAATTCTTACAAAGTTGTCCATATATTGAGTTATCTATACTCAAAATAACACAAAACAGTATCCCATCATTTTCCAGAGATATGTATCACGATATTCAATCTTTCAATCTGTGTGAGCTTCATTATTTCATTGCTCCAAAACCAATTTAAAGACAAAATATATGGATCTCCAGATAAATGATTAGAAGCATTATATATATATATACGTATAAAAGTGCTTGTTTTTGGTTTATTATATTTGTGACTCTATTATCAAATACATTATTTAATATGTTTGATACTTCGTGAAATATAGCACGAGGGTGAATATATTATCACCTTAGTTATATGGCCAAGACAAACTAGTTTCATTGTCTCGTGCGAGACGTGAGTACAGTTTTTCTTTAAAGAAGTGTACGTATGGAAGCTTTAGTGTTTTAAACTTTTCTAACAGTGTGACTCTTTTAAACTGTTTTTTTGTTTTCAGAATGATATGTTATTTGGCTCTTCGTTTGCTGGATTTGAAAAAAATAACAATTTCAAACTATTTTTCATTAATATATTTCTCTCTCTCTCTCTCTCTCTATATATAGTGATTTCTAAAAGGTAAGCATTTCTAAATTTTCACAATATCCAAAATAATTATTTTCCAATAACCACTATTGCTAGTTCTAATAAATATGAAGTGTGTGTAAACGTTTCAGTTGTCAGGAAAACATTGTTGTTTTCAATTGATTTGGATAATATACTCTGCCCAATTATTTATGATAATTCTATAAAATAAACATAAGATATTTTCAATTATATATGTGTATATATGTACATGTGTGATAATTGTTCACATATTTTATGGATATAATTCTAAACTTTCCACAAATAACAAAGAACAATAGTTATTTTAAAATCTAAACCAAAAATCTACTCAGTGTAATTATACATTACAAACACGTTTAAAATAAATATCATCTTTGGAGACTTAAAAGTAGGTATTTTAGTAATCTTCATGTTTGTTTGTGTTTTTACATTAAAAACTGTAAAATATGTATCAATATCAATGTAATGTAATACTTATTACATCTGTGTCACTTATGTAACATTCTTGGTTTGTTTTTAAAGGTTATGAGATTGAATAAAGACGACCTAGGACGTGATGAAAATCTGAAAAGTAAATATATTCTTAAATTGGTTCGTTTATTGGACAAACAGTTGAGAAGAGCTGAAAGGAAGTTAACGTGTACATTTTGGTTTATACAAATATATATATTGAGTTGTCTTTAACTTACTGCTAAATTACAAAGCATGCTCATTATTACGTTATGTTTTGAAAAACGGTTATAAGTAAAAAGTATTGCTTTATGAAACAGTGGAGCGAGTTCCACCTTCATTCTTTAATAAAAGTATAATATCTGTAGAGTTTTGATTCTCACACAATTATAGAATAAGGTAATCAAAATCTGAATTTTGTTTTTGTTATTCTGTAGATGCAGTTTATTGTGAAGTATTGAATAACAATGAATTAAAGCAAGGAAGTTCAAGATTGAATTCCGAAGAACTATTTCGGGCATGCGCGAATAACAATTCAAACATGAGTTGTCATTTAAACAGTCAACAGTGTAACTCCAACACGAGTTGTCATTTAAACAGTCAACAGTGTAACTCCAACACGAGTTGTCATTCAAACAGTCAACGGCGTAACTCAAACACGAGTTGTCATTTAAACAGTCAACGGCGTAACTCAAACATAAGTTGTCATTTAAACAGTCAACAGTGTAACTCAAACATGAGTTGTCATTTAAACAGTCAACAGTGTACAGCTGGTTATGCGCAGGGAAGCACCACCACCATGCCACAAGAATGGGACTCCAAAATGTTTAAGGAACTTATTATAGAAATAAAAGACCAACTACTTTACCGTCCTGGCAATTCTAACAGTTCTACAAGCAACAAAATAAAGCTTACAGAAGGTGAACGTGAATTTTTGACAGTTCCTATCAGTCCAAAAAATCATGAGACAAACGGAACGCCTAGAAACGACATTAAATCTCAGACCGAGCAACAGACTCACGTTTATTTACATGCTTTAGAATCATCTTGTAGATTAAACGATAATCTCTCTGGCATAGGCTCAGATGAAGAACAACAGACTAAGTCACATAAAACAGCCTGTGTCGGATTATCTTCGCAACCGCCTCAACAGAGAAATAATGAAGCCGTGTTAGATAACGATCCACAGAAGACACACGCTGTGGCAGATAAAAATCCCAGCCTGTCTACTGTCGAAACTGCCACACGGGACACCTGCGAATGTATTGAAAACCCTAGAAGTGAAGATACTGTCGTGCACGACTCGACAGTAGAAAGGTGCTGTGCTACGGGACATGTGCAGCATTTCAAAGCATTTAATGCTGATGTACAAACTTGTACGTTTAAAGATTACATGAACATTAAACGTCACACGATGTCCAGTACCACAATGAATGACGAAGAAACAAATGTCCACCTAGTTACTACAGAGGAAGAGAGATTGTTTCCAGGGATGTTACCAAATGTTCGTGGTTTCGGCACTGAAACTCAGTACGTGACACCACAAAAGACATGTGACATAGCGAACGACACTAGTCCAACTAATCTAAGCAATACAGAGCTTCAAAAACTGTCTAAAAATACAACGGGTACAAAGACACTCACCACAAACGCTGGTGTTGCTGTAGAATTTCCACACACTTTTAATACCACAAACACCACAAATGCTTGTAGTGTAGCAACACAACCGTACCTTCAATCAAAGTTTTTGGAAGTATCAATTCAGACAGACGAAAAGCGACACTATAACTGCTGTGTTCAAACGCAAACCAATAACAAAGTTTCGTTTCGCGATACAGAAAGCCAGACAGAAAAGTAACTTCATTCAACCAGTCTGTAATGATTCAAAAGTCAGTATAGACTGATATAGTAAAGGTACTTCAGAACGATGTAGCCGGAGATGTCGGTTATGTTCAGAGTTGTTTTATAGTTTATTTAAAAAAAACCACACACACAAATATGTGATCATAATCATAGCTTTTGTGCAGTTGTAATTTCTTACCTTTGAAATATTTCTCCTATCTTAATGGTGATTATTCATGTAATCTCTTAAAAAAATCACATTGTCTGCTTAGTGAATGTATCATAACACCTTAAATTTGTGCAGCTGTGTGATTTATTTAGTATCTTACTTGAGTATAATAAAATAGTTTTTATTTGCCTTACATTTTTATTGGTGTAATTTATGTTTATCATCGTCTTCTTTTAAATAAATAAAATTGCAAAATGCCTAATGTTATCAGTATCTTTCGTTATGTATACTTTCAATACGAATACTTCTATTCAGTTCCTTCTCTCTTGCGCGCGCGCGGCTTGGAATAGCCTGGTGATTAAGGCGTTCGACTCGCAATCTTTAGGTCGCGGGTTCGAACCCCGTCACCGAACATGCTCGCCCTTGAGAGGCGTTATAAAGTAACGGTCAATCCCACTATTCGTTGGCGGTGGATGGTGTTGACTAGCTAACTTCCCTCTAGTCTTTCGCTGCTGAATTAGGACAGATAGCACAAATAGTCACTCGCCCTTGGGAGGCGTTATAATGTAATGATCAATCCCACTATTCTTTGGTACAAGAGCTGGCGGCGGATGGTGTTGACTAGCTACCTTCCCTCTAGTCTATCGCTGCTAAATTAGGACGGATGGCGCAAGTAGCCCTCGTGTAGCTTTGCGCTAAATTCAAAACAAAACAAAATTCTTCTCTCGCCCCAGAAAGCCACGCCCTATTCGTCACAACTCCTTCTAAAAACGACTTAAATTGAATATATATATTCCATCCTTGACATAATTGAAATATAATTATTTTCTAAATTTTGTTCTTTTCCAGGTTCAATCCCGGTGATAAAAACTTCTACTTTAAAAAAAAAAAGCTTATTTAATCCAGCTTTTTCATCTGTAGGTTTTTTGTTTTTCATACTCTCGTCTTCCCACGTGACAAAGATGCATAAGAAACACCAGGATAATTTCTTTACTTTTCTCTTTCAAGTAATCCATAAATACTGTTTGTATTATTCAGTGTTAGGCACTTAGCATTATTATTACTATATGTAGTATTACGTTTGATAACTTACGTAACAACAAAGATATCCGGCAAACGAAACACAGAGTTATATATATATATATTGTAAACATTGACTACTACTACTGATTTGTTTTCATTAACGAACATGTAATTATTTGTTTTAACCGTAATACTTTTTTTACTTTTGTGAGTTGTAAAGTTGCCCTTAATTAATATTCCACAGTATCAAATCACACATTTTAATGTTAAAACCAATTAATTATAGTATCTTCTCTTCAATAGACACTTTATCTGAAAATGGAAGGAATTTTATAGCCTTGTAGCTTCATGGCTCACTGTTATTGGTAGAAATGATCACGTGAACCACTGGTTAAGTTTAATTAGATATCGGGCACTTAATGTTGTGAACCCACCCTCTTAGACACATCAACAACCAATAATAATTATCCAGGTCGATGTTTTACTGCCCTCTTGCGTTAAGAATCGTTAATACAGCCTTATGAAAACCTTAAAGTAACAATAGAAACCATTTATTTTGCTCAGCCCTTTGATGTTAAAAAGAAGCTTTTTATTTCACAATACATTAGCGTCTAACTACATGGTGTAATTTTATTCTTATTAACTGATAATACAGACTACAAACATTACATTTAGCCTAAAACAATTTATGAACTGTTACAAAATATTGGATGTAATTAATAAAACGTAATCCAATTCTTTCAAGATCGGATT
>NW_013666424.1:368300-385231 GCF_000517525.1 Limulus polyphemus
TGCAAGCTGAGTGAAGTAAAAGTAGGCCAATGTTATATGGAAATTACTATACAAGTTCATTAAATAGAGTAACATTTAAAGTAAGGTTTTACAAAGATTGTAGGATAAGAGTTGAATTTTTTTATATGTGTATTATGACATTTCACTTTCGACATAATAGATCTTCGGTGAATAACTTTTATAATTTATTATATGTGCCAAAAAAAAAAGACGTTTCGAGACCCCATTATATCTCCTTTCCGGCTCATCTTATGATACGTTAACCTAAAAATAAATTTTCTGTGTGCGATTGTAAGTAAAAAAAAATGTATACGTTTAACGAGTCTTACATCTTGCGAGTATGTTAACGCTGGCAGGTGTTCTTTTATCATTCTAAAACAAAATATTAAACACCACATTTTCGTAATTTATTGCAAGTATATTCGTTTCAACTACTCGATGCTTCTATAATTTAAACTTTTTGTTTGTTTGTTTGTAATTAAGCACAAAGCTACACAATGGGCTATCTGTGCTCTGCCCACTACGGGTATCGAAAACCGGATTCTAGCGTTGTAAGTCCGCAGACATACCGCTGTGCTACTGGGGGGCTAAACTTTTTGTATATTTTAAAGAACGTACGGTCACAATTGCTGGTGAATCATTAAAAATTCATCCCCATTGATACGAGGGCATACGGTATTATAGACACTATAACACTTTAACTAGTTGTGGAATCGAACCCCGAATTTTAGCGTTGTAAGGGAGGGACGGGCAGTGAGGGTAGCAACTATTAATGTATTGTTTTTATAAGAGTAAAGTTCGCCATGTGGTACAGATACGAATGTGTGCATTCCAAAAATAAATCAAAACAAAAAACGGTTTTATAGTTGGAGAGATACTGTTCCTTAACTCGATTTTTTTAATCTGAATAAATGGATTATTTTCATTTATTAAATATCTTGAGAAGTTATATCAAATACAAAAGTGAAAGGAATTAACTTATTTTTGATTACAATATAATATAATATTAATTCAAATATTATAATTTAAATGAAGACTTATGTTTGAGATTTATAACAATAGATGGCGGTAGCCCCTTTTGAATAACGAAGCTTCAAACTCGAAAGTTACCACGGTTTGTCAAACACTAATCGTTCTAGCAGTAGAAACTCAGAACTGTGCGTAATATTTTACTTTATATACATAATTTTTGACACATTCACAGTCTTAAACTAAAACGTTATATCCCTTTTACTTCTTACGACACTTGTCAATAATATTTCAAATTCTAAGATTGTTATTTTAAACACATAAACTACAAAAGAAAACATTTTTACTCCGGCCAATAAAACTGTACGTATCTCTTTATCTACACAGCTGTTATTTTTGTGTGTATGATATACAAGATACAATTAGTAGAATTACCATGATAACAACTTCTATGTCATTACAAAATTGGAAAAGTCACCTATAAATACTTTGTTTGACAAAGATCCAAAGTCATGAATATCTGTGGTGAGTTAAAACGTCGAATTAAACAGTTACATTTCCTATAAGTTTTATAATTTCTTATTGGTAAATGTTAGTGTTGAAATTGTTGGGGGTGGATGAGCGGGTGGGGGGCTTCTAAGCATCTTTACATATTTCTTTTTTCCATTTCTTGGCAGCTTTTTTACAATAGATTTCAATAGCTATTTTCTATTATATACGTATACTTCTAATTGTCTGTGTTTACTGTTTTATTTGACATATTTATTTTTTATCATTCCATCTTTTTTTTCTGTTGCCCCCAGTGGCACAGCGGTATGTCTGCAGACTTACAACGCTAAAGTCCGGGTTTCAAAGCTACACAATGGGCTATCTGTGCTCTGCCCACCACGGGTATCACTCAAGTAAGTAATCTCAAAACGAAACTATCAAGGCGACAACGTCTTTAGCCGACTGTGCTGTTTATGAAACTGAAAAGGGTTTCTGTGTGTTTGAAGTTAAGCACAAAATATATCCTTAGTAGAAGAGTTATCTCGGAGAACTGTAAAAGATATCCCTTGTAGAAGAGTTATCTCGGAGAACTGTAGCTCCCATTATATCTACAATAAACCATCTATCAGATTAATTGTGTATTCGAAAGTCTTACATGTAAAGTGGAAAGGAAAACTAAACTCGTGACGACATTTTCTTAGAAGTTACAGCTTTTATAGTAAGTAAGATTTATTTTTAGAACAGGTATGACGTTTCGATCACCGGTGCGATCATTCTCTTGTGTACTTGAGTAAACAGTTCTCCAGATAACTCTCCCTAGTAGAAAGAAGAGTTATCTGGAGAACTGTAAAAGATAACTAGGGATATCTTTTACAGTTCTCCAGATAACTCTTATCTGGAGAACTGTAAAAGATATCCCTAGTAGAATTTCTTCTACTAGGGATATCTTTTACAGTTCTCCAGATAACTATTCTACTAGGGATATCTTTTACAGTTCTCCAGATAACTCTTCTACTAAGGATATATTTTACAGTTCTCCAGACAACTATTCTACTAGGGATATCTTTTACAGTTCTCCGAGATAACTCTTCTACTAGGGATATCTTTTACAGTTCTCCAGATAACTCTTCTACTAGGGATATCTTTTACAGTTCTCCAGATAACTCTTCTACTAGGGATATCTTTTACAGTTCTCCAGATAACTCTTCTACTAGGCATATCTTTTACAGTTCTCCAGATAACTCTTCTCCTAGGGATATCTTTTCACCGTCCCCTATTTGTAGTTTTTACTTAATTTTCTACGTCTATCTTATAGAAATATGCAACGCTATTTGTTCATAGACTAGTTGATTTAAACATTATATCCATAAATATATTATTATTATAAACGTTTATCACTTTTGTGATATTACTTGTCTGTGAAAGTGTATCATGTGTTAATGATGATATAAAAACTATTGTCTATGGAGTCTAGTAAAACATTTTGCGAATTTTTCCCTCGGACTTCTCGTTTCCAAAAGACCACGTTTATTTACAATAACTATTATTAAAGAACAATTTTATAACATTCCCTGAAATAACAGCTTTTTGGGAAGTGTACTTGGAAAAACAAAACCATATTGTTAAAGTGAGAAAATCCTTTTGTTGGATTATCTGTGAATAATGATTAAAAATGTAATGGAGAAACATAAAACTTTTTGAAACAATATTTAACGTGGAGGTAAAAATAATCAACTATATACATAAATAAATTGTGTGTTGAAAACGATAAACATCAAATCCACACGTTTTATGTGTGAGGAATTCTACAAGACATTGAATGCTAATTTCTGAGGGAGATACCACAGCTACTCATGTACTTCTAAGTATAATTCGTCCATCTTTCTCTTCCAAATTTCAGTACATAAACTCGAGAGCTTTTGTGACTTATCAGCTCTCGTCTCCGGAATCTGGATCTTCTACATTGGCAGCTTGATTAATCCCACGGATATGTACGTATTGTACTGTTTTTCGCTCATCGGCTGTTGTCGCATCTTGCCACCAGGGATGAGCAAATAAATCTCCTACATGTTCAAGTGGTTTTCCTTTTGTCTCTGGGAGCATGAGAAACAAATAGATCCAACCAAGAACAGCGAAACTCATGTGACACCAGAAAGTTCCTGTTTTGATAAACAGACATAGTTTTATAAAAACATGTTCCAAATATCACACACTCTTCTTCCGATAATACTGTTGGACATTTCTCTCTAAATAAATATAATTGTTCTATAGAAATTGATTTTTCAACCTAAATAATACTATATACAATTCAAATGCTTAACGGTACCTCTTCCTACACTTCATGAGATAAACTACATCTCTGTGCCAACGTATAGTTTATACCTAGTTGCAATATGTTTGGCTTTACTTTCTAAGACAATAACGCAGTTGTTTATAATCAGTTAAATAACACTTATATTGGTGAAAAAAAAACAACTGAACAATAAATCATACTGTTTCAATTGTCTTCAGCAATTTAAAAAACAATTCCGTAATTGATATTTTCACTAATGCAGCAAAAAAATATTCTTAAATATTTTAGTGGTTTTTTTTTCATTTATACAAATACACTATTCTCAATATTCAGTCTGAGAAAAAAAAGTATGGTGAGAATCGAGATACGTTATTAAGAGTATTCAGGTATTAGAGAGAAAAACACAGAATACAAGAAAATGGTTCTTAAACCATAAGATGTTTTGTTTTCAACATAATATTATTTTGACTACATGATTTAAACGAAAAGACCGCGCTAACATAAGATAATTAGTTTTTAAACAAATAATGACTTTTGAAAACAAAGAAGATGAGTTATGTTTTCTTTTGTGAACTTTGAGATTAATCAATACAACACCTTTTCTAACCCTAACTAGGCATGAAAGTCATGTTTGATAGTTTCCATTTCATGCTACGCGGTGGTCCAAAATGTATGACACGTTTATTAAGAGCTATGTAAAGAACACGTTTAGAGTATTGATTCCATTAAAAATAATGTACTTAGAAACAAAACGTATATTTATCAATACGTGGAAAGTCTGATCAATGCATTTTCTCTTTATTTGTTTTAACAAATTAATTTCATTAATATACGATAGCAGCATAGAGGGCATTCTTTAGAAAAGCAATTTTTATTTTATTTTTATTGCAAATAAATATGAATTAGCTCTTTGATGTATACAAATTGACACGTATTTGTGGATAGTAAAAGAACATAACATTCGTGGTTATGAGGTTCTCAAACTTTACGTCTTCGTCAAATTAAAACCCTAAACAGATAGCTTTTGAAAAACCACTCGCCTTAACACAGATTATTTTTATTTTTCTTATAATTTAATAAAGGAATGGATTATTTGACGAGTTTAGGAAGACGTATGTGATATAGTGTCGTAATAATTACAATCCAAAATTTGTTTCTCCAATGCAAAGGGCATTTTTCGAAACTACAAATAAGATGAGTTATTTCATATGTAAAGATTAACTCACTAACATTATTACGAAAAGAATTGAGTTATTTCATATGTGAAGACCAACTCACTGGTGTTATTACGAAAAGAATTGAGTTATTTCATATGTGAAGACCAACTCACTAACATTATTGATCTTCACATATGAAATAACTCAATTCTTTTCGTAATAATACCAGTGAGTTGATCTTCACATATGAAATAACTCAATTCTTTTCTTAATAATGTTAGTGAGTTGATCTTCACATATGAAATAACTCAATTCTTTCCGTAATAATGTTAGTGAGTTGGTCTTCACATATGAAATAACTAACTCACTGGTATTATTACGAAAAGAATTGAGTTATTTCATATGTGAAGATCAACTCACTAACATTATTAAGAAAAGAATTGAGTTATTTCATATGTGAAGATCAACTCACTGGTATTATTACGAAAAGAATTGAGTTATTTCATATGTGAAGATCAACTCACTAACATTATTAAGAAAAAAAATATGACGCTTTAAAAATAAAAAAGCTATTTTTCTTTGATCTGGCAACGTGTCAGGAAAAGACCTCCAATAATACGTCAAATCCAACGGGTGTATACTCGGAGAGGATAATAAAAGTAACTTTAGTTTCAGACATATCTGTCAAATCATCTTATTGCTGGCAGTAAAGTATTAATTTTTTTTTTTATAAATGTAAGTATATCTCAAATATACAATATGTACGCACAGTCTCTGAAAAACTTTTAAATCCAATATTCTTTACAAATGAGTGGAAAAGTATTTACTTTGTATCTACTCGGTATACAACCTACCATATCTAGTCAGAACTTCGACGAGCCACTGAAATGTCATAGTAACAAGAAGGCTGCTAAGCCAATTTACTGATGTTGCCGTAGCGTAGCACGTGCTCCTGGCCCACAGAGGATAGATCTCAGAGTTTACTGTCCAAGGCATAGAACTCATACCTGAATAACATTAAACCAAATCTGTAAGTATTCTAAGCGAAATATTAAAAGCTCTTTTTATAAACAAACGAAAATTCATATATTAAAAAAAAATTAAACTGGCTATGCCAACAACTATATTACAATGAATACAGCAAAAGCGTTAGCGTTTTAAAACGTGCACAGTCATGATTAGTTTTGATTTTGAGAAAAGCCACACGCCAATGGATTATTTGAATTGTCTCCTAGAATTTTAGCGTTATAAGCCCCGAATCATGCCGCTGTTTTTACAAGGGGATTGTTGGATATACAAGACTTTAAATAATTTAGTTTTTATTTAGTGATTTAATATTTAATGATTATTTAGTTTTGATAATAAGAGTGTTAAAAGCTAATTATTTTAAAAGCAATAGTTATGACAAGTTTTGTAACATAACTCTGTACTAGTCTGTATGTTGTGTGTGTAGTTTAATTGTTGTACTAGGCTTTCGTAATATTGTTGACGTCATCTTACTCGAAGCTTCTAAGTTTATGAGGTTATATTTAATATTGTTCTTAATAGAGGGCTAGACATTTCTAGATTTTTCTGTCGCTTGTTATAAATACATACAGATACAGAGAGTAAGTAAGTTAGTGAAAGTGAACTTAGACTGTGTGATTGTCAGTTTAGCCATAAAGGGCGATTTCTAAAGTGGAAGTTTCACAGTTTGTATCGTAATAACAGGGATAGAGAAGAATAATTCGTCTTGTCATTTTGGTTCTAAAGTAACTGAACCAGCCTGTGTGGACTTTTGTCGTAAAAGAGAATTATTTAAAGCGCTGGATACAACTGTGGTAACCCACGGGGTAACGTAAGTGAATTTATCACGGATTGTATTGTGATAAAAGAAGAGGGAAAAAATAATATGTCAGTTACTAAATGATGGTAACTGTGTTACCGAAACTAGTTGGCAGAAAGTTCTAATAAAAAAGTTACGTTTCATTGTGCCAAAAAAAAAGTTTTTTTTTCTCTTATTACCTTAAATAACATCTGTCTTTTATTCATCTAGTTCGTGTAGTGTCGATTAAATAAAATTCGTTCAGATGTATTACTAACGTGATGTTTTTGAAATTTACTCTCTTGAAAGTTCTCACATTTTATTCTGTCTCCAATGCTCTTTTATGACAATATAATGAGTTATTATAAAGTTGCATTGGAAGAATCCTAAGTGAAACCTTTTTATCGAGTCGAACAGACATTCGTTATGTCGATTTTGAAATTGGGTTCTTCTTTATTCTCCAAATTTTCTCAACCAGTTCTTTTCATACTAACATAATTGGTAATCTAAATTACTGTACCTTGCTCGAGAAGTATCTAAGTTGTATAATTTATGATCGATTAGAAGCTGGTGCAGTAATGAGCTTTGATTTGTTACCAAACACACAGAGAAGTTCGATGGAGCTAACACTGAATAAATATACGACTCGCTCGGTCCGTAGTGGTCGTTGTGAAAAACAAAACGGAAATGGGAGGAGGAAAAATAAGGACAATTAACAATTTACACAGCAGTCATAAAAAGGAAAATGTAACACACTCTATGCTATGATCAGGAGTAAACCTACACATACTCTATATATATATATATATACGCATATGTTATCTAGACTAAATAATACATATATCTTAGGTTATTATATCAAAATGTATTTATTAAACTGAAATTAAAAGCTGGATAAATTAAATATTTAAGTGTGCCAGTAAAATTATAAGGTTCGTTGATCACTAAATTCTTTAAAAACGTGAGCAATTTTAGTGTTTTTATTCTCGTCCTATTATGTACGGAGTTAGAACACTTTAATCAGTAGAAAGGCATTTAGAACACTTTAATCAGTAGAAAGGCATTTAGAACACTTTAATCAGTAGAAAGACATTTAGAACACTTTAATCAGTAGAAAGGCATTTATAACACTTTAATCAGTAGAAAGGCATTTAGAACACTTTAATCAGTAGAGAGGCATTTATAACACTTTAATCAGTAGAAAGGCATTTATAGAAATTCCGGAAGTTTAAGTTTGTCAGATTATGTTTCAGATTGTATACGTAGTATTGAACTGATCCAGGGGATTTTGTTTTCAACCAGTTAAAAGAGTTTAGCCCTTTAATTGATAAACTTTTGGACACAAATTTTGTCCCGTAAATATAGTATTTCTTTTAAACCGTCATTAAAAACCTCTATTCTTTAAAGTTAATCACTGGTTGGAAATTTTAACTTTCATGCCTTTCCTTAACCGATACAAATATATATATATATATATCTTTGAAGATGTTTTTTTTTATCGATTATCTACATGCTAAGCACGTATTACTTCGTTTCCGACGTACTTATTGAACATTTACAATCGTGAATTAACCTTTGGCACATTTTGTTACTACATGACTTTATCACTATATTTACTTCATCTTACGAAGGCCTGACAGGGCCTGGTTGCTAGGGGGCGCTCGACTCACTATGTGCGGGTCCCAGGGTCGAATCTCCCGTCACACCGAACATACTCGTCCTTTCAGCCGTGAAGGGCTTTATAATGTGACAGTCAGTCCTACTATTCGTTAGTAAAAGCGTAGCTCAAGAGTTGGTGGTGAATGGTGTTGACTTGCGTTAGGGACGGTTAGCGCAGATAGCCCTCTAGTGGCTTTTGTGCGAATTTTTTATTATGTACCTCATAACATCCAAAACAAAAAACAATATCAGGTAAATTGTGTATTTTATATAATTGTAATTAACTATATATAGGATCCAGGGCATTATTCTTGCGGAAGGTTGTGCAGATGTATCAGCTCGTTATCATATTTATTTATCTTTTGCGAGATATGTACTTTTTATGCTATTTAAGTCTAAAAACTACATATCTTAAAACTAACTTTAGTTTTATAAATAAATTGTTAGAGTATTAATTATGTTGAAATATTCAACGCCATAAAGCTAGAAAGTGGGATATATGTATCCGTGAGACTTACCAGAAGCGAAACACATAAGATACAGTGAAAATCCTATAAAGATCAACCAGTCATAATCCGAATAACACCACTCGTAGGCCCATATCAAGGGACGTTCTAGCATCGTGATGTTACATTGGCTCATGGTTGAAATATCAGACTTTTCAGGCTCTAATGAAGTGCAATTTCCATTTGATAGTCTAGATGAGAGATCTAAGAAGCAGTAACCACAGTAGGGATTGTTCACGCCCTGAGAACAAGAACTGAAAAACGTATGAAAACTATGTAGTTTTTGTTTCGCTGTAGTTTAAACTTGTTAATGTAAAAGAAGTGTAAATTTCTAAATAAAACAATTAAAAAATACCATTTCATCTGTTAAACTAATGATTTGCATGTCTTCTTTGTTTAAAATATGCCGAGAATGTAATATAACCCACTTCTGTAAGTAATATTCCTCAACGTTAAAAAGTAGAAAAAAAAATCGTCCACAAATATTCGAAGTACGTCTTTTTCTGGAAGGTTTTGGTTCACTTCAATTCAGTTGTATTAATCTATATTTTGTTTACCACTGATTTCTGGTATTTATAATGTTTTGTTTTGATATTATTTCTATCACAGTGTCAACTATATATATAGATATCAAGAGTGGCTTCACTGTGTCTCTAAATAGGTAAACGCTGCTTACCTGTATAAAGAACAGACGGTTTCGGGTCCTTTAGTACTGTTAACCTCTGTACGAGGAGAGTGATTATTGGCAAGTTGAACTCCAACAGCCAAAGTTCCTAGGCTTAATGAAATCCCTTTATAATGTAAATAAATATACGTGTAATTAGGTAAATTTTGGATTTGGTACATTTTTCCAGAAAATACAAGTAAAAACTGTGAGATCGAGCATTTAGAGAAGTCAAAATGAAGCTTGCTGTTTGAAGTAGAAAAACAACAAATCTTAAGCAGCTTACGTTCTATAAACTCTCTTGAATAAAACCAGCATTTGAATTAAGTAATTTATTTGGACTATCACCACGATTACCTAAGCCTTCTACAGGTGCGAGACGTTTAATAAATAACAGGATCTAACGGAACAATTCGAATCACAAGTTTCCTAGCAACAACTAAACACAAGAACGTGCCCTAAGTTTCTTTACAAAAATTAGGCCTAAAGCCTAATAAACTAAAATAAAATAGTGTTACAAGCTCAAGAAACATAGCAAGGAATATTATTATTGTGGTTTGTTATGTTACAAGATAACATCAACAACAACAACAACAAAAAAAAACAGCATTTATCAGTCTGAAAACACGCTTTACTTTAATTAAAGATGCTGACATTGTTATTTAAATTAAACAGTATACTATTGTTAGCAGAACTGTTTGTCCTTTATGTAGAATATCGTTTGTTTTGTAATTATAGTGAAATTTGAAACACTTGCGCCAATGAAAGTTAAATGTTTGATAAAATTGTGATATAAACCACAACCAGCTATAAAGCTCGCAATTTCAAGTAACCTCAGCTCTTCTCAGCCCAGCTAACGTTGATGGTACAAAGAGAAATAGGCTTAGCGAACACAGGTCAGGTAATTTGTGTCCTTTCTATAATGCACGTGTTTGTAAAATACGTGAGGATAAAGTCGATTGGTACGTTTCATTCAATGTGATGTTAGCACTTTAATTTATTCTTTTTGTAGCCTGTTTTGTTTAAAGATCAGTAACTTTTGTATTGTTTTTTTTTTTTACAAAACTCGACGATTATTCTACAAATACAAATAGGGATATACGGAGTCTCGGCTTCATTATCAGGGTTGTTTTGAAATTCTAATCGGCCAGCTCCTCAGGCTATACTTGGGGGCCAGCTCCCCAGGCTATACTTGGTGGGGACAGATTGATATTTGTTAATGATTTTAAGCTGCCATACACTACTTATCTGCGTTTTATCACGAATATTTTATGAGCTGCACCATTTGAAAGCTATATTACTACATTTACTGGGGGCATGCTCCCTGATCCCCTATAGAATTATAAGTTTCGCATGCATTCCAACAAAAAGGGTTAAGTGGAAGCATTACTTGAAATTCACAATCACGATTTTGATTGGATTTGTACAGGAATGAAGAAGCAAGTGGAACTGTTTTAATGTCGATTAAATAATGTCGATTATTAAATTTAATGTCGATGTTGAAATACAATGTTACAAAAATGTCTGTTGCACAGCCGAAAAAAACAAACAAAAGTACTCTGCACTTTTGGCCGATGTGTGGCGCTATAAGTGTGACGGAAAAACCAAACTATTCTGTCAGATAAAAGTAGTTCAAATGTTGGCGGTGGGTGTTGTTGAATTTTTACCTTCCTTCTAGTCTATCAGCTCAAAATAAGGAAAATATTTGAGGTCTTGAAAGACGAAAGTGATAAAAAATGATTGTTTTAACTTCATTAGGAGGGGGGGTCCTGTTATTGGTCAAGATAATTTTCCATAAGATCAGATAGAGGTGAATAGATTTTCAGTTGTCTCCCAGTGGCACAACGGTATGTCCGCGGACTTACAACGCTAGAAACCGGGTTTCCATACCCGTGGTGGACAGAGCACAGATAGCCCATTGTGTTGCTTTGTGCTTAATTACAAACAAACTAGATTTTCAATTGTCCTGATTTTCAAAATATAATAACTCTTGCACGTAGGCAGAAGAAGCAATCTTTACCTGAGGTTCTGCAACTGTTTTAAATCAGCACAAAAGTGGAAAGGAAGGATTTTGTTGTCAATTTTTTGTGATACTTTCCATTTGACTTCAGTAATCCATAAAAATAGGAACGCTCACCATAGGATAAAAACGAAAAACAAATCAAACTTAAAGCCACCTCATGCTTGAACAGCAGGTTAAAAACAGCAATATTATTTAAAATATTCGTGTTTGTTACCCTAACACAAAACACACAAGCCCAATTGTATTGCATGAGGATAAAAAAAAAGATTATGTAATTTTGCTCATATGAACTTTGTGAAGTCGTTTTCTAAGAATAATGTCCGCAAGGATGAGATGACATTTGAGATTCATATTGTCGTCGTCCTTGTTCGTTAACGCAAAGATACACAATAAGCTATGATGTCCATCGCGAGGATCGAACTCCGAACTTTAGCATTGTAACCGACCCATCTAGAGACTAGGGTACAGAATATTGTTTACTTCATTTCATACCGGCAGTACTACAATCGTTTTATAATACTAACAAAACTGGACATCTAAATACGCTATGTAATTTGGAGAGCAGTATCTATCAACTATTAAAAAGCAGTCCGATAAGAAGGCCCCCCTGTTTTTTTTATTTTAATAACAAAAGAAAATTTGAATTAGATTAGTAACACCCAATTTTACATTCACAGAATAGGGGTTCAACATCGTTAGTACAACAACAGCCGGTGAACATTATTTATTGATATTACATTAATGGATGAGAGATTACAAAAGAAAGATTAATTATTTGTTTTACCAACCTGCTAAACTGATAAGAGTGAGAGATCGCCTCCCTATTTTATCAACTGCAAACAGTCCAATAAAGGAACAACAAAAGATTAAAGCAGCGATCCCAATTGATATCCAAACGGAAGCTGTCTTATCTTTAACTCCAGACTCTTGTATAATGGTGGCGCTGTAGCACCTGAAAACAAGATGAATATATATCATATACAATGAAATATTTGTATCCTATACTTATGTACGATGCTTGTTTTGAACAATGGAAATTAAGCTTATCAGTATCAGGTCAAATGTTTCCTTTTTCATCAAAATAATTCATTATTATATGAAGCCATTAAAAAGTCAATTTATACCATAAAAAGAACACTATACGATATTTTATAAACAGTTATTCGAATTTGTTTTTTTAGAGCAAACCCACGTTGGACTACCTGTTGTGTTCACCGCGGGGAATCGAACTCCCGGATTTTAGCGTTCTGAGTCCGTACACTTACCCCTGTCCCATCGGGGATTACTCAAGTATGAAACATGCTATGTTTGTTTGGTTTTTTTTTAATTTCACGCAAAGCTACACTAGGGCTATCTGTGCTAGCCGTCCCTAATTTAGCAGTGTAAGACTAGAGGGAAGGCAGCTAGTCATCACCACCCACCGCCAACTCTTGAGCTACTCTTTTACCAAAGAATAGTGGGATTGACCGTCACATTATAACTCCCCCACGGCTGATAGGGCGAGCATGTTTGGTGGGACGGGGATTCGAACCCGCGACCCTCAGAAACATGCTATGAAAATAATAATAATAAATGAAAGTTGTAACTTTTTTGTGACTGAATTATACATTACATTATATCTAAAATATTACAACGAGATCATTAGGATGTGAATTAGAGATTATCAAGGAATATTCGAGGAACATTATCATAAATTTTCATTTTATAATAAATCTAAATTTTTCAAAATTCTACATCGTTGTGTCTTTGATTTTATATATGAACACATTTTATGTAACCAACTAAAAACTCTCTATCATCGTGACTAAAACGCTCAATAAACTAAAGTTCCACGTTTCATAGTCCACGTTTATTATATTACGTGAATAACCAATAGTTGAATAAAACATGGTGAGTCTTTTTTTTTTGAGAAATCATGATGTATGCTCATTATTAAAATCGTTTAAGATGTTTTAATCAATATTTCACAACTATTGGTAAATTGGAGAATAATACACGAACATTCTACATACTTTTCAACAGATTACCTATATTATTGTTCCTACGAATAACGCACAAACGATTTTGTCAATCTTTCTCAATCATTCTACGTTATCACAGGCAATATGTAATAAATAAAAGATGTATAATTTAAGGATTACTTGCAAGTGATTTCTGATCAAAAAGGAAACTATGTAAATAAATCGGAACTCAAATAAGCTGACAAGAAGCACGTAATTACTACCCAGAAGAAAAAAATCCTGCATAGTAATTAGATTGCTTTGAATCATCAGTTGAGGATATTTTCGTCCATAATCCGAATAGTATCTCATGAGATTCGGCCTGCTTAGGAGATTTCGGTTAGTCTTAAATCACCTATGCTAGCAATTAAAAATAATCTTCGTAACTGTTTTTATGGTTTAATATATATATATGTTTATATAAATCTTTACAGCCAAAAGTATACACATAGCATTACAAATTAATGGATGCTACAAAAATAACCGAAAATTTAAAAGTAAATCCAAACTAGATGCTTAATTTAGATAAGTAATGCTCAATTTCGCGAATTTTATTCCAATAAATCTCTCAAGCTCAAGAATTGGACAAGAAGTGTTATCTTGACCAAAAAACACGTATAACTCACGTGCCAGTGTTGATAGCAGTAAGTTGCTGGATAAGTTGAAGAAGACAGCCAACTGTTAAAGCACGTTTAACAGTAGGATTTCTCAAGATTTGAAGAAAAACTGGAGTTGACCCTGCCAGTGTTCCAGAAAAGAATCGTTTATTATTTTTTAAATACAGAATACTTTTTATCAAACACTATACTATATCTATATATATAGTAACACAACGTTAAATCACCTGTTTTAGGTTGTCCTTAAATATTGCCTTTCACGCTTACAGTATTCAGAGTACAATACATGAACAAGAAACACTGGTTTAATTTATATATGAATTTCTGTGCTCCTTCAGCCCAATTTAAGAGTGACTGAGGCTAACTAGCTTGATATTAAACTAACTTCTCTTGGTTTCTTGACAATGTTGTAGTTTATGTTATACAGCTTTTATATTTTAGAAAACCAAACACACGATATGACCAATTTATACTTGTGTCTTCTGTGTCCAATTAAACTATATTTCATCCCTTTTTTTGAGACCAGTAATTGAGAAATGTGTACAAACATATCAGTCCTAGTCGTATAAAGCTCAATTTAGGGACGTTTATTTCTTTTCAAACATCTTCTTTTATACTATTTCATGCAAGACTAATGGAATTTTCTAGTTAAATCAGTTTGATTTTTTTTTAGTTTTCAGTTCCGTAAGTTGTAATATAGCATGGATTTTGTAGGGTTTAATATTTGAAAGTAAGTGCCTTGTTTCTTAAGTGACATGTCGATTCAATTCGTATGCCGAGCCCTTCTTCCATCCCACAAAGTTACCTGAAATACTGAGGAAACAAATATGGCGCGGCAATGTGTTTCATATATATAAAAAAATATATCTGTTTGAGTGATTTTTGAAATCTAATCTTTCATTGTAAATTTTAAAAATATTTTTCATTGTTTTAAGCAATTGGTTTTTATTTACTGCTCTGATAAATAGATCAATCAGTTTCAATGGTTTACAAATATTACATCACCATTTTCGACATAAAAGTTATAATTTTAAAAAGGTACAACTAAACATATATTTTTACATTTTTCTAAATTTTTAAATACCGTTATATAAAACACATATGATTATTTTATTTTAAATAAACCCCATCCTATAAAGTTCAGTAATTTTCTTTAAAACTGAATTCCCAAAAAAAACGGAATAATGAAACATAATAGTACATTCTACTGCTGCCATCTGTTGTGTGCTTTTCGTATAAAAAGATTTAATTCTTTCTATATATAGTCGCTTTTAAAAATAAATTTTGTACGTTATCTTAAAACCTAACCTGTGGTTACTAGCTCCCTCTCCGTCTCCAGACAGTTGGCCTTAATTGTATCAAGTTCTTCCTCTGCAATGGTCACGTGCCCTCTGACGTTCTTCAAAACTTCCAAAGCATCTTGATACCTGCCTTGCGCAACCAACCACCGTGGAGATTCCGGCATCGTAAGAAACCCAAAAAACTGGATAAAAGAAGGGACTGCTGCTAATCCTAGCATAATCCTGAAAGTATATGTGTGTATAATGTCTTTTCAAGCACACTGAGCTACTATATTACGAGTAACAAAAACATAAGAACCCACATTTCTTTTGGCACAGTGAAAGGTTAAAAACATCAGGGTTAGTATCTATAGTGTTAGGTTAGCTTATATTCAGTTACAGTCCAACTAAGCCCCAGTAACTTCCAGTCCACTACTCGTGAGTTGAATGTTGAATATGAAATTCAGAACACTAAGAATAATGATCAGAGTAGACCAACTGACCGGTACCAGACTACTTGAGCCCAGTTCAAGGTCCAGAATACTTGTTTCATCTCTGCAGCTGACACAGCAGCTAGTTTGAAATTTCTATTTTTCTAAGATCACCATAATTCGTATCAGTGCCACTGGGTAACTGTATATCCTTATAGAAGAGTCAATTCAGAAATGCGCGATTCGTTCAGTGTAACTTTGTTAAATATGACTATTTTTGTGACGGCTCAATTATGTTGTGAAGAAGTATTAATATTGAAGGACTTTCAGATCTTATTCTGCTTCTCGGGTACAGGTATAGTTATTCTACTCTATATTAACCTGGCATTGATATCAAGTAACAATAAGTGAAGTCGAACTTTTTCCTGTTGAGTAATGACACCCGATGTCACACTGACAGAACTGTGAAGAACCACCTCGAAGAAGAAGCTAAATAAACCATGAATTGACCAGAGATCCCAGCATAAATCGCGAAGAATACTGTTGGGAACTCTCTCAACGACGAGTATTTTACCAAACTGTGACAAAAAGTTTTGCATTGCTGTTGCTGAAGTATCAAACAGGATCATTTATAATATCTAATTGAATAGAGTTGTTTTAACATTTTGTGAGTGTAAAACACTTAAACACACCATTTGTTTGTAGTATCGTTCGCCGTGTGATCAGACGTTATGCCTCACAGATGGAGAGATTATATCAATGTCAGAAAGTCTGTAATATAGTTCTCACAGACAGATTGATTCAATCAGAATAACCCGAATTGTCTTGGATTCGAGAATGTTCCACAGGTTGTAACGGGTGACATACTGTCAATTAATGAATATCCGTTACGTGACAAATAAATAACTTCTTGGAAGATCCGCGACACGCCTTGTCTTGTGATCCGTTAGGTGACAAATAAATAACTTCTTGGAAGATCCGCGACACGCCTTGTCTTGTGATCCGTTAGGTGACAAATAAATAACTTCTTGGAAGATCC
>NW_013666424.1:385967-390961 GCF_000517525.1 Limulus polyphemus
TAATATGTTTCTCCGTGTTCGTCCCATATGTTATTCTTCTGATCAACCTTCTCCATTATAATATGTTTCTCCGTGTTCGTCCCATATGTTATTCTTCTGATCAACCTTCTCCATTATAATATGTTTCTCTGTGTTCATTCCATATGTTATTCTTCTGATCAACCTTGTCCATTATAATATGTTTCTCCGTGTTCGTTCCATATGTTATTCCTCTGATCAACCTTCTCTGTCTGTCTGTTTTCTTATTACGAACTGTATTCCTTGAAAAATTATATTAAGAACCATTTTCACCACTTGCTGCTCTGAAATATTTTCTTATACATTAATAAATAGCGGTTTCTCACAATTTTCTAAAACAACGAAACAACCTTCCGTGTAGACTTTTAACTGAAAAATGCTTCTTAAATTAGAAATACGTTTAAGATACACAAATACAATATATAAAAACCAGAGGCATAACAAGAAAATTCGTATCACAATATTGGTTGTTAGTGCAAACCATCTCAAATTAAACTATTTATATTTTAATTAATTATCCTCTTTCTTTCATAATTATTTTTTCGCTAAATATATTGAAACCACACCGAAAATATACAGTATTAATAATTTTACAATAAACAAACAGTTAAACATTCAGAAATAACACCAACCTCCAGCCGTTCGTTTCGTCTGTGGAAAAAGCCCCATCAATTATGCTTGCCATAAGCTGCCCACCAGCACTGAAACAGCTATTCAGTGTTACCAGCCGCCCACGGATTTTTGAGGGCGATATTTCGGATATATAAATCGGTACCGTCATAGATGCTAATCCTGGAAATAGAAAACATATTTTTTTACTTTTTTAACTCACTTTTTACATTTACTTTTGCAACAAACATTCGTCATTCGTAATTGTTAACAACTAATTTGTTGTAGAAATCTATGAGGTAATATTTACTATTTTTATTCCGCTTGCTGATTGCTTCACTTATGGATTGCATAACATAGCGCATATAAAGCAATTCATGAAAAGTATTTCATTGAATCAATAGAAATATAATAGTTATTACATTGTTTAAAGATGTGATATTGAGTGATAATTCCCGTGTATAGAAGCGTTGTGCCACGTCCTATCTTCCTCAACTGTAATTCCCGTGTATAGAAGCGTTGTGTCACGTCCTATCTTCCTATACTGTAATTCCCGTGTATAGAAGCGTTGTGTCACGTCCTATCTTCCTCTACTGTAATCCCCGTGTATAGAAGCGTTGTGTCACGTCCTATCTTCCTCTACTGTAATTCCCGTGTATAGAAGCGTTGTGCCACGTCCTATCTTCCTCTACTGTAATTCCCATCTATAGAAACGTTGTGTCACGTCCTATCTTCCTCTACTGTAATTCCCGTGTATAGAAGCGTTGTGTCTCATCCTATCTTCCTCTACTGTAATTCCTGTGTATAGAAGCGTTGTGTCACGTCCTATCTTCCTCTACTATAATTACCGTGTATAGAAGCGTTGTGCCACGTCCTAACTTCCTCTACTGTAGGCCGCGTTTAGGTTGATGTCAGACTCCACAATTTTCATTGTACTAAACGTTTGCAAGGGTTAGTCCTGTCACTTGGAATACAAATCTTGATTGTCGGCTTCTGAGTAAATCAAAGAAACAAGAGTCCATTGGAGTTGCACTGAAGATACGTAATCGAATGAGATTGCTGCGTTTCAACTTCTTCATCCAACTTTTTAATAAAAAAGCCATTCTGTTAACTTCGAAATGCACCTGAAAACTTATGAACCTTCTTAGTTTGTCTATGATGATGTTAACGGTGCAAAAAGATACACCCATCTTCATTTTTGGGAATGAGGGCATTGCGATATAACTTCAGAACTCTTGCTCCACTTGCTTCTTTCTGATTCAATGGAGAACGTTAAAACTTTGCTTATTCGAAATGTTGTGCTCACTAATTTGTATGTTAAAAAATGCCGCCTGTGGCGCCAGGGTTCTTATCTGAACTCAAATAATCCAATCGTTGTTACAAAATGTATCTAACCCTCTGGATCGCCTTAAAAACATTTTTTTCTTTTGCAAGTACTAGATTTATTGCTGGAGCTGAACTAATGCCATCAATTACCAGATATGAAATTCAGAAATACTGTTGAGTATCCCCCCCCAATTAATAATGAGAACTATTACTTTATATCAATAGTGTTGAGTATCCCCCCCAATTAGGAATGAGAGCTATTACTTTTGATCAGTTCTTCTCAACTTCTTAACCCAGAGGCTAATGAGATCAGGATCAGGGTGAATGAGTATTATCAATTATACAACTAATTCAAGAGCAAAAAAAAAAATCATTAGTTATTATTATTTATTCTAGTTGTAGTTTGATAAATACATTTATTTTCTGTTTATGTTATGTTGTATTTATTTTAGTTGAAGTTTGATAAATTATCTAGTAGAAACTGATCGTAATTACCAATAATCTATTTACCAACAATACGAAATCATCTAGTAAAAACTGGTCGTAATTACCAATAATCTATTTATCAACAATACGAAATCATCTAGTAGAAACTGATCGTAATTACCAATAATCTATTTACCAACAATACGAAATCATCTAGTAGAAACTGATCGTAATTACCAATAATCTATTTACCAACAATACGAAATCATCTAGTAGAAACTGATCGTAATTACCAATAATATATTTACCAACAATACGAAATCATCTAGTAGAAACTGATCGTAATCACCAATAATCTATTTACCAACAATACGAAATCATCTATAAGCAGCTAATTGTAATCGCCAATAAAACGTACCTGGTCTTTTAAAAGAAGAGGTTTCTTTGGGTTGTACTCGACGATATTTGATGGTTCTTAAGATTTATCTGAAGTTAGAACGATAAATATTGTGAAAACTTTTACAAACAAATATCTGTTCCTTTGTTTAGCCAGCAATGCCACTGAAAATGTGGGCTGCACTAAAAAAAAATAACCAGTTGCTTAGAGCCATGAAATCTCTGTTATTACCAATAAATTCAAAGATGGAGTATTGATAGCTCTGATTCTCTAACTTTGATGTTCAATTTTGAGATTCAAGTGAAGTCATCTCAATCTCCCGCGTTTTGTGATTTTTTTGAAAATTCTATCAAACTACATAGTACTATTCCATCGAGGACAAGAGAAGAGGCCACTAATGAACGTGAATACGAACAAGAACCAAAGTGGTTGTCTCTATCAGATCCACTTTAAAAAAAACCTTTACATCCTCCCGCTTAAGAACGAATCGACGAATAGGAAGTCGGAGTTATAAACAAGATCTTTAAGGTAAAATAAACTTAGAAGTGCATATAAAGAACGTTGAGATTCCGTTTTCTCTCTTTTATTACATGGTTGTATTCATAAGAAAAGGTAAACTCTGACAAACGGAATGATTTAGAAATTACATGTAAAAGTTACCACTATGCCTATAAAATGTTAATATCCTTGCATAATCCAGTTATATCTCCAATCAACGACATTTTAGTTAAACGGAATCTCTCTTCTTATTACATGGTTGTATTCATAAGAAAAGGTAAACTCTGACAAACGGAATGATTTAGAAATTACATGTAAATGTTACCACTATGCCTATAAAATGTTAATATCCTTGCATAATCCGGTTATATCTCCAATCAGCGACATTTTAGTTATTGTTGTTTTGTAAATTAATTTGTGTTTAATCGGAAGGAAAGAAAGAAATGTACTCTCCAGAATGATTCTGTATTTAAGAAAAAAAAACTCACTCGATATATTTATTAGCCAATGATTTTCCATGATTATTCCATTTCATTCTTCAACAGTTTGATTCCACAACAAAGAAAATACAAATAATTTCACATTTAAAGTAATTTTACTTGTAAGTTAATGTAATTTACATTATTATTATGTTGTTGTTTTTTCATTTTTTTTTCTCTCTGTTATTTTTTCATGGAAATTTTATTAATCATTGTCTGTTTGGGGCAGTTGAAAGCGTTCTTGGAGCTCCTGATTTCGTAACTGGCGCGCCAGGTTCGAATACTTGCGGTTGTACAAAATATTTCCTATGTCCCACTCTAAGTTGAGTAATAAGAGTGATAGTCAATCCCCTAGTTTGGACGGTAAGTAGTAGAGTTCTGCTGATTGGCTACCTTCCGTCTGGTCAGTGGCTCAAAATCAGGGTCGACGGCAGTAGCTTTACCATAAACACAATTAAAAATATTGGACACTGCATGGTTAGGTGGTTAGGGCGTTCGACTCGCAACCTGGTGGACGTGGTTTTGAATTCCCGTCGCACCAAACATGTTCGTCCTTTCAGTCGCAGGAACGTTATAATATGACGCTCAATCCTATGTTGCTTTCACTGTTATCTACCGAAAGTTAAATACCTGTATTTCCGCAACATCACATCCTGTTTAACTCCGCAGTCTCGATCTGAATCCCTACTGACAGGGCGCGGCTAAGCGAGCATGCTTTTTGATAAATGAGCAGCCCGAGTAAGCCCACTTATTATTATAAACAAGTGACGCATGACGGCTGTAACTTCTCTTTAGTTTAACGATATTACATTCTTATGCACTTAGCATGGCTCTTATGTGTGCTCGTGCTCGCGTGTGCATATAGTTTACACTGCACTCTTGATTATGTATATATTGATTTAGTCTGTATATTCATTAGCTTGGTAAAATATAATTGCTCTGGAAACTTTATCCAGACTATATCATAAAAAAAAAGAATTCATTTGGGATTTTTAACTAACTTTTTTTCTCACCTACGTTGCATGGCAAGTCGTTATTGTTATTTGTTATTAAACACAAAGCTGCACAAAGGGCTATCTGTGGTCTGCCCACCACGGGTATCGAAACCCGGTTTCTATCAGTATAAATTCGCAATCATACCACTGTGCCACTGGGAGGGGGGGGGCCCATGGCAAGTCACGAATACATATAGGCCTGAATTGTTTTACTTATTTGTTATTAAGCACTGTATTGTTGGAAGC
>NW_013666424.1:391476-393844 GCF_000517525.1 Limulus polyphemus
AAATTCGCAGACATACCACTGTGCCACTGGGGGGGGGCGCATGGCAAGTCACGAATACATATAGGCCTGAATTGTTTTATTTATTTCTTATCAAGCACAAAGCTGCACAAATGGCTATCTGTGCTCTGCCCACCACGGGTATCGAAACCCGGTTTCTAGCAGTATAAATTCGCAGACATACCACTGTGCCACTGGGGGGTGCATGGCAAGTCACGAATACATATAGGCCTGAATTGTTTTACTTATTTGTTATTAAGCACAAAGCTGCACAAAGGGCTATCTGTGCTCTGCCCACCACGGGTATCGAAACCCGGTTTCTAGCAGTATAAATTCGCAGACATACCACTGTGCCACTGGGGGGCGCATGGCAAGTCACAAATACATATAGGCCTGAATTGTTTTACTTGTTTGTTTGTTGTCAAATCCAAAGCTACACAAAGGGCTATCTGTGCTCAGCCCACCACGGGTATCGAAATCAGGTTATTTGCATTATAAGCCTTAATATTCACCAATAAGCCACACAAAGGAATCACAAACACTGTAAAGTTTGAACTAAATGGTCAGTTTATCATTAATATGGTACATTATGGCGGCAAATATAAAACAAACAAAAAAAAATTGTAGCACTCTGCTATTTTGTATTTGTTTTAAACAAAGCGATACATACTGTTTTTAAACTTCCATAAAGTTATCAGTGTATGATTCTAAAATATTTTTCCAAATATCCTGTATTTCACGTCACAATTCAAAGAGTTATATAGTAGCCATTTGAACTTATTAATTTTCATCTAAACCCATAGAGCTTTGATAATATTCATACTGTAACTTTGTGCAAGATAAGCCATGTTTACGACTATTCCAATGGCCTATTTTTCCTTCCAGGTGTCATTTCACTACATTTGTTGCATGCCTTTGATCGATGACTTTCTGAAATTTAAATCTCTGTTCACAAGTCTTGTTCAGGATAGAATGATGTGGTAGACAAGAAATACTTGTACCTATCGGCAGTCAAGGTGCCCTCAATTTTGTGTATATATGCATCGTCATCATTGGCTGAGATGCAGCCCACACTTGTATTTGTCCCCAAGTATGTTTCACTGTAAATGTTGATCACGATAGCATTCCCCTCTTAACAGTCGAATTAACTATCGTTAATTGTTCCCACACAAGTTAAATTTGTGCTTTCCATAACGAGAATCCACATTCAATTTTGCTAACTTCCATTATTTGACATTTGATACAAAATTCAATCAGTTGGTTTTGTTTTCTCTCATAAATAGTGGTTTCGTA
This sequence comes from Limulus polyphemus, assembly GCF_000517525.1. Taxonomy (NCBI): domain Eukaryota; kingdom Metazoa; phylum Arthropoda; class Merostomata; order Xiphosura; family Limulidae; genus Limulus; species Limulus polyphemus. The sequence goes on from NW_013666424.1 coordinate 392,767, forward strand.
GCAGTACACATTCATTAAGGTCAATTCGTTCTTAACAACTGTATTTAACTATCTTGTACTTACAGCTAGGTCCATTAGGGTGTTCTTTTTCACGTATGAGAATTTCATAAGCTATTAAATATTGCTTTCGAAGATATTGGGTTTTCTATCTCGGCCACTTTATTATCAGTAGCTTTAAATAGTTTATTATATTAAAACAACTTTTAATCCGCAAATCAACATAAAGTTATGGTGGAATGGAATGTATCAGAAATACACTTTGAAATTGTCAGGGAGGATAGTGTGACAACACCGAATAATGTTTGTTTGTTTATAATTAAGCACAAAGCTGCACAATGGGCTATCCTTGCTCTGCCCACCATGGTTATCGAAACTCTATTTCTAGCATTGTAAGTCCGCAGACATACCGTCGTGCCACTGGGGAAGAGGGTGGCACAGAGTACTGATCTATTTGGGGAAGAATATGCAACAGCCATTTCTGAGCAAAATATTCATGCACTCAGATCATAAAGATGTTTTTTAAATCAGAGAATTTGAATTTTCAAGACGGAGATATATATTTTGTACCTAATGGCATTAAAAAGTAAAAGCTGAACTATCCAGTCGTACCCAAGCCATGAAAACTACGCTGCAGGACTATTGTCAACATGCACGGTCGTCAGACAGAGCAAGATCGAACGTGGCGACATAGACAGTAACGACGTAATAAAGGGTACAAGATAGTTTTAATACAACATATTCTGCCCCTCTACAAGACTATGATTTATATTTCAAGGTAATAATTTAAGATTTATTTTAAGTTACGGAAAATGTGAATGAAACGTGCTCAGAATACTGAAATCAAAATTTTCTAATCTAACCAGAAAAACATTCTCAAAAACTCTTACAAATTACGTTCTAAGCAGTAATAAGACCAATGTAATAAATAATCTAAAGTATAGAACAACTTCATGTTGATCCAAAGAGTTGAAATATCCATTTAACACAAAGTCACTAACATAACTAAATGATATTAGTACTTTATCCAATATACGGAGGACTCGGACTAAATTTTTAGAGCGTGCGAATAATGTAATAA
>NW_013666424.1:394185-395650 GCF_000517525.1 Limulus polyphemus
TAACCCAGTTGGCCATGCCGGGCCGAACGAAGCGAAACGTGGAAATACAACGTCGACTTTCATTCTGTATGTAATACAAAGCTGCTGAATAATGTCATGTTTTTTTTGTTTTTTTTTTGTTGCAACCAAGTTAATTAATAACACTATATTCATTAGCTAACTTGTGTCCTGTTGATTCATTTTACGATTAGTATATCCCTATGGCATGCATAATTATCTGGTAATTAGGGAAGAAAACATATTAAAGACTGCTCCAATAACGACAATCACTTAGTTTTATAAAATTATGAATTATAAATATGTAGCCCGCTTCTTTAGCCCTTTGGAACCCGTGAATAATTTAAATTCATTTCCCTAGCTCATTATTAAGTTTTATTATTTGCAGGTTAAATATGAATTTCCAATTTTTCATTGTGAAAATTTAAGACTTTTTGCGAAACTGGCAATGAATGAAGGAGCGTTAAAATATTTGTTATTTTATCATTGTTCTCATCGCAATTTTCCAACTAACGTGTTTAAAAATCTGGCAGAAGCTGTCTGTGTGTGTGTCATCAAATCTTTTGAGGCTTTAAAAAAAATGATAATTCAGAATTCCTCTGATTCTCACGTATCTACTTCTCAGAATGAAAGATTATCAAAATGAGTAAGGAAGTTAGATAATTTCTAAAAATTTCATTCAAAACTACTTGTAAAGTTATAACTTTAATATTGACAAGAACCGAGTGTAGCTAACGTGCATGAACTGTGAATCCGAGTATTTCTAATTCGCTGCCCTTTGCCGTAAAAAAACGCGCTCCGCACTTTTGGGCCGTGGATGCGTTATAAGAGTGACGGTCAAATCTGGCTATTCGGTCAGACCAGAGTATCCCAAGAGTTGGCGGTGGGGCGCTATTGAATAGCTACCTTTATTCTAGGTTATCACGTAGATAGCTCTTTTTGTAGCTTTAAGAGAAAATTCTGGAACAAAAACAGGTATTAGTAACTACCCTTAATTATAATCCGAAGTAAGGAAAGACTGAAGCAGTGCTATACTTAATTATCCTAACACGATATATAACGGTATATAAGGATAACATTGAAGAGTAAATCCAAAGTGGAAATTGTGTTTGATATCGAAAAGAGAAAAATATTATTAAAGTTATTCAGTTGATAATTTCACACTTTTTCTGGCTGTGAAATGCTGATACACCCAAAAAATGTGAATGTGCACCCATTATCAGAATAAGTCATTTTACATCTACGATAGAACTATAAAATCCTAAATGGGAATTTTTTGAGAAGTCGTACTCCATACAAGTAAACTTAATTGTAAGCTTGTAGACCAGTGGTTCTTAACCTTTTTTTTGCTCCATGCCCCACCTCGACACTTCAAAACATTTGAAGCCCCCCTTAATATAAAACAAAGTTGGTGTTGAAAAGGTATAATAATATAATGTTAAATTTTTGAAATTTACCAAAATTTCAC
>NW_013666424.1:396650-398252 GCF_000517525.1 Limulus polyphemus
TGTTAATGATACGTATGGTTCATACGTTAACTGTGTTAATGATACGTATGGTTCATACAGTAACTGTGTTAATGATACGTATGGTTGATACAACAACTGTGTTAGTATTTCAAGAATTATGTTTACAGTTAATTGTCGGCAAACTACTGCAACAACAACAAATAACAAAGATATAAAATAGCACGTGATTTTTCCCTTTTCTACGTAAAATCCTTTATTTTTTATTATATAACACTAATTAAGAATAATTTTCAACCTTTAGACGATTCATCACGTTCTTCTGAGTGCTTTGCCGTTAAGCGTTGCAGGGAAATATAGATGCTGTTCCGAAGCAAGTTGAGAGGCCTGGGTCAGTGTAAGGCTGTGTTTATTCAGCCACACCATTGATCCATCTCTTCCTGTGTCGCCCTCTTACATTGAGTCCTGTTATTTTCATATTACATGCTCGTGCTGTTGGTTGTTTGGACCACGGACCCTCATATTCACAGTCTTGGGCAAGATAACCCTAAATCACGCCTAGATCAAAATGAAGGTGTAACATGGAAGATGAAGATACACATGACCAAGAATGTCATTCATTTCTGCTGTGTTGTAATACATTTTACTGACGTCAAGTTATTATAAAAGCGACATTTAATCCCATGATCGCTTGCTTTCATCCTCTTCGAAGATCAATGTCTTAACTCGTTTCTAAGTGTTTATGTCATTAGCATATCGTTTCAATGCGCGTTGTTGTTGTCGCTTGTTCGAAAGTTCCTTCGCGTTCTAATGACAGGCAAGTCGAGTTAAGGTCTTGATTAGTTCACAACAATTAACAAGTCATTAGCACGTCAGTTCTGATAGGCTCGTGCAATTTCCATAACAAGAATATCGAAAACCCAGCAATATAGGAGCACCAACTGGATAGTTGGTGTTTTCATGGGTGCACAATATTCATAGGTGTACCATACAAGAATATTTCAATATCAAACATATATAGAACACAGAGAACCTTTTCAAGGATTTCTGGTGAATAGAGCACGTATCGGGCTCCTACATATCACGTCTTGAACATTGTGGCACATAAGCATCCAAGTTTTCATATAAAATTACTAAGACTAAAGTAAACCCTTAGAATGGGTCCAAAACCACAATAATCGCTTGGTACTAAATCGGTTCCATTTTAAGTATTTACGCTTCAAACCTAATAACCCATAACATAACAGGAGTTTTTATTATCTGTATTGTATTAGTCAAGCTAGTGAAATAAAGTGATGGAATTTTTCTACAGATTTCAGGTGCCACTCAGACCATAATTAACACATACAAGGACTACGTAAAAACTAACTGATTATGATTAACACACATAAAAACAACTCCAAATCAAAGGTTTGTTATGTGGTTCTAACTTTTATTTGTTTTCAAAACATTAATTTTAAGTTTTTAATCCTATAAGGCCCGGCATGGCCAGGTTGTTGGAGCGCTCGACTCGCAATGTGCGGATCGCGGGTTCGAATCTCCGTCCCGCCAATCATGCTCGTACTTTCAGCCGTGGGGGCGTTATAATGTGACGGTCAATCCCACTATTCGTTCGTAAAAGAGTAGCCCCAAGAGTTGGCGGTA
>NW_013666424.1:398649-406973 GCF_000517525.1 Limulus polyphemus
GCCCTCGTGCAGCTTTGCGACGAAATTAAAACAAACAAACATATTTTGAATGATCTCAAAAGTTTAAGCACCCTGCCTAATGCCGACATGGCAAAAACAATGAAGTAAAAGTTTGACTTGCATCGATTTGTGTCTGATTTCTTACAGATTAAAGACTATTTTCGGTTAGGAACGACATAGTTTGGGATTCTGCCATGTTTAGGTTTTCAGTCCGCAAAAAAATTACATTAAATTGTTGAAAATAAATCCCTCTTCGAGAATGAGCTTAAGGTTTGTGTGTGTGTGTGTGTGCGTGCGCGTGTGTGCGTGTGCTAGGCGTGGATAATGGTTACCGTACAGACCTGCGAATCCGAGTGCTCATGACTCGCGTTACGCTGCCACAAAATCGCACCACGCACTATGGGACCCATGGGTGCGTTATAAATGGCACCACAGTATTCGATTAGACTAGTTCAAAAGTTGACAATGTTTGCTGTTGACTAGCTGCCTTCCTTCTAGTAATCATTAAACAATTAGGGACAGATAGCCTTTGAGTAGCTTTGCACAGGCATCCTAAACAAATTTATCAAATATTCAGGTTTTACTTCTTCATAGCAGTAGCTCACGTGGAAAAAAAAAACGTTCGAAACATCTATAAGCTCAACCAACGGGTTCTGACAATAATCCGAAACGTAAATTTAGAAGAAAAAAAATGTTTATCAATGTAAGAACAACATTAAGCAGTAAAAGCTCTGTTTTAAAATGGTAACGTTATCCGAAAGCAAATCAACTTCTAGGCTAGTTAACTTTAGTTAGTCAGTTTGGGTGAATTTCGCACAAGGCTACTCGAAGGCTATCCGAGCTAGCCATCCCTAATTTTGAAGTGATTAAGTAGAAGTAAGGAAACCAACTACAGCCAACTTTTGGGCTACTTTTTTTCGATGAATAATAGGATTAACCGCAACATTATAACGTCCCAACGGCTGAAAGGACGAGCATGTTCGGTGAGGGAATTCGAACCAGCCACCTGCAAATTGCGAATCAAGTACCTTAAACCGCCAGGCGACTTATACGTTATCATAAACTCTAAAAAACTTATTTTTGATAAAAATAGAAGAAATGATAGTTCATCAGTGCAAATAATCCTTCTCAGTCTTTACTTTATCAGAACAAAACGTAAAAAAACAATAGTTAGAAGGAAAAGGAGTGATTGGTTTGTATGTTTGAAGTTAAGCACAAAGCTACACAATGGGCTATCTGTGCTCGGCCCACCACGGGTATCGAAACCCGGTTTCTAGCGTTGTAACTCCACAGACATACCGCTGTGCCACTGGGGGGCAAAAAATAAAGAAAAAAGGAGGGAGGGCTATATGTGCTCTGCCCACCACGGGTATCGAAACCCGGTTTCTAGTGTTGTAAGTTCGCAGACATACCGCTGCGCCACTGGGGGACAAACAAAAAAAAAAAAGGAGGGAACTGTTTGTACAATGTACTGAGAAAAATGTTTGTACATTGTACAGTGGAAGAGAAAGGTAATACAATAAGCCTTTGTTGATTGGAAAAATGTGTGTTTTTTTCAGAGTTATTGTTTCAGTTAGGTAAAATTATTCTCATATTTAAACTTCAAATTTATTCTGTCAGATAGCACTCAGATATAAAGCTATTTTCTTTCAAGAACATCTTCTTAATATTGACTTTGCTGTACAGGTGATAATTCTACATTTATATAACGTCACCTTCTAATATTTATCTCTATAATACACAACCAAAACTGTCAAATACGGCATTCGATTCTTCCACCATGTCCCCTGCCCCCCCCCCCCCAATGGCTCGTCAGTAAGTATGCGGACTGTTTCAAGACGACTAGAAATCGAGTTTCGATACGCGTGGTGTCCATTGTTTAGCTCTGTGCTTAAAAAGAAACAGAAGAGAATCAAACCTTCCACAATGGAGGACATTCGGGTTGATTATTTATTGAAAAATATTGTAGTTTGAAACCATTAAAGTAAAATCTATCGTGTCGGCACTTGAAAAGTGGTTCGTCTTTTTTCTTTTAAGCCAGAAGCAGAACCTGAACGAGCAATAAATTACTCTGGACGAAAATACTAGTTACAATCCTTCGGAGAAGGACTATTGGCGACGCTTTGGAAATTTAAAGTATCCAATTATCTGAAATCGATAAGAAAAAAAAAAATATCTCAAAGTTCATGCACGAGCCGTTCCATTTTGTAGATATTCTGTGTTTGTTTCTTACCGTTACGTTGTTTCCACTCTTGAGATACTATGTAGTTAGATTCAGTCCTCCAAAACTGACTGTTCAAATTATACTAACAAGCCGTATACATATACGTATATTGAACGTGACAAATGTCTTGCCCCCTAGTGGCACAGGGGAATTTCTGCGGATTAATACTGCTAGAAACCGTGTTTCGATACCCGTGATGGCCAGAGCACGGATACCCTTTTGTGTAGCTTGGCGCTTAACTACAAACAAAAATTTATTTATTGCGAAAATTTCGAAAACTAGCACAGACACTTATTTTGAATAATCCTTACATTCATGTCAGTTTTCATGTAATTTCGTAGTTACAAGCCTAAAAGTATTTAAAAATCACTAAGACCCTTATAGAGTAGTTAAAATTTGAAAATAAGACCCTTATACAGTGGTTAAAATTTGAAAGTAAGACCCTTATATAGTGGTTAAAATTTGAAAGTAAGACCCTTATACAGTGGGTAAAATTTGAAAATAAAACCCTTATTCAGTGGTTAAAACTTGAAAATAAGACCCTTATACAGTGGTTAAAATTTGAAAATAAAACCCTTATATAGTGGTTAAAATTTGAAAATAAGACCCTTATACAGTGGTTAAAATTTGGAAATAAGACTCTTATACAGTGGGTAAAATTTGAAAATAAAACCCTTATTCAGTGGTTAAAATTTGAAAATAAGACCCTATACAGTGGTTAAAATTTGAAAATAAGACCCTTACCAGTGGTTAAAATTTGAAATTGTCCAAACTAGTTATTTAATTTGTTTCAAACAATTCCGTAATACTAATTATCAAGTAGTAGTTGTTGTTTGTTATTAAGCGCAAAGCTAAACAATGGGCTATCTTTGCTCTGCCCACCATGGGTATCAAATCCCGGTATCTAGTGGTATAAGTCAGCAGACATACCGCTGTACCACTGGGGAGAGGGGAGGCAATTTTCAAGTAAATCAGTTTAGTAAAACTTCGAAAGAACTATGAACCCCAACTTCTGGGGCTGTGTAATAACTCTTTAGATATTTTCTTCATTTGTATTCTGTAACAGTCGCCCCACAGGGGTATGTCTGCGGACTTACAACGCTAGAAACCGGGTTTCGATACCCGTGGTGGGCAGAGCACAGATAGCCCATTGTGTAGCTTTGTGCTTAACTTCAAATAAACAAATAAATCCATCCTTTTCTTTCTGATAACGTAAAGACTGAGAAGGATTATTTGCACTGATGAAGAAACATTTCTTGAATGTTAGAAGTGTCGTGTAAGTAACAATTCAGAAGTGTATTGTGACAAAAATTGTTATAACAATCCAGAAGTGTATTGTGCCAAAAATTGTCATAAAAATCCAAAAGTGTATTGTGCCAAAAATTGTCATAAAAATCCAAAAGTGTATTGTGCCAAAAATTGTCATACAAATTCAGAAGTGTATTATGCCAAAACATTTATAACAATCCAGAAGTGTATTGTGCCAAAAATTGTTATAAAAATCCAGAAGTGTACTGTGTCAAAAATTGTTATAAAAATCCAAAAATGTACTGTGCCAAAAATTGTTATAAAAATCCAAATATGTATTCTGCCAAAAACTGTTATAAAATCCAAAAATGTACTGTGCCAAAAATTGTTATAAAAATTCAAAAATGTATTGTGCCAAAAACTGTTATAAAATCCAAAAATGTATTGTGCCAAAAACTGTTATAAAAATCCAAAAATGTACTGTGCCAAAAATTGTTATAAAAAGTCAAAAATGTATTGTGCTAAAAACTGTTATAAAAATCCAAAAATGTATTGTTCAAAAATTGTTATACAAATTCAGAAGTGTATTATGTCAAAACATTTTATAAATATATCGTACAAATGACTGTGTTCACAGATACTTAGTTTCTTACCTATGGCTGCTCCGACTACAAGTCGACCTCCAATAAGCATTACCTTATTAGTTGCAGTTCCCACGAGAACTGCTCCAAGGGTGAATATAAAACTTGACAAAATTATAGTGGGCTTACGTCCAAATCTATCAGCTGAAACAGCAGCAATAAGGGAAAACACTCCGGCTGTTGCCATAGTGACAGCAACAACTAGTTCTTGCCATACATAACTTAGTTTAAAATATTTTCGCAAAACTATTATTGCACTTGAAATAGCCCAGATGTCATACCCGATCATGAGTCCTCCAACGGCTGATAGTAAGGTCACAGTATACACAAACATTGGTGTTTTAGTTTTGACCCTGTCCAGCATTAGCCTCTGCCCTTCTTCGTTGTTCAAAAACTCGGAGGACATTTTTAATGATATTTGAACTTTTTTTCTAATCAACCCCTTTCGAACAAAATACAGGTGTGTTGGTTCCTAAAGAAATTGTTTCGTACAGACTTAGGGTTTCACGTAATGTTACTTTATCTTTCACACATCCCATCAACGTAGTGAAACAAAGAGGATGAGAGATCAACTCTGTTTGACGACCGTGTTTGCTTTTCCTGCAGTATTTATCAATAAGTTTGACTTGAGCGACCTCTATGGATTATTGTAGAACGTGTGAAAGTAAATTGTGCTAAAAATAACAAAACAAATAAATTGATTGTTAAAAAAAAAGCAAGCCAGTAATATATATATATGTATGTGTGTGTGTACAGTGTACTCGTGAAATGTTCGGTATCTTAAGTTTGTCATATAATATCTTTAAGAACTTGCTGAAGATATCACTTCAATACATTGAGTTATTCTTCCTATATCTTAATCCAAGAATGCATAATGGCGTACTTGCTTTTCCTTTACAGTTAGTCCCAAAATAGTATTGAATATCATTATTGTTAATTTAAAATAGTATTGAATATCATTATTGTTAATTTAAAATAGTATTGAATATCATTATTGTTAATTTAAAATAGTATTGAATATCATTATTGTTAATTTAAAATAGTATTGAATATCATTATTGTTAATTTAAAATAGTATTGAATATCATTATTGTTACTTTAAAATACTATTCAACGTCATTATTGTTAATTTAAAATACTATTCAATGTCATTATTGTTAACTTAAAATACTATTCAATGTCATTATTGTTAACTTAGAATACTATTCAATGTCATTATTGTTAATCTAAAATGCAATGCCAAATAATCTTCATAATCTCTATAATCTTAAATAAGCCATGAATTTACGGCTACATAACGCCTTCGTTTAATATCTGCCCGTCCCCATAACCATAAATAAGCCATGAATTTACGGCTATATAACGCCTTTGTTTAATATCTGCCCGTCCCCATAACCATAAATATGCCATTGTTTGTTTGTTTGTTTATAATTAAGCACAAAGCTACACAATGGGCTGTCTGTGCTCTGCCCACCACGGGTATCAAAACCCGGATTCTAGCGTTGTAAGTCCGCAGACATACCGCTGTGCCACTGGGGGACTAAATATGCCATGCATGTACGGCTATATAACGCCTTTGTTTAATATCCGCCCATCCCCATAACCATAAATAAGACATGAATATACGGCTACATAATGCTTTTGTTTAGTTTCAATAGTAATAGGTAATAGGTCACATGATTAACAACCTTGGTATAAATAGTTTTGTAACGGTTGTTTTTTAGACTTAGCACTCCTGAGGATGACGTGATACGCGTTGAAACATGTAGAGTGGTTGTTTTGAGACCGTTAAACAGTCTCAGAATAAAGATTTTAATCTGTAAGTTAAAAACGTTGATCGTTTGACAATTTCTTATTTTTTAACAATAATGACATTGAATAGTATTTTAGATTAACAATAATGACATTGAATAGTATCTTAATAAACGGGTCTAATTCCATGTAATCTTCCGAGTCCTGTGAAGTATTATTGAATTACGACTGAAAATGTTGACAGTAGTGAAGTAATCCAACTGATGATTCAACACATTCTAATCATTATAGGTTTAGGTTTTCCTGTGAGATGGTTAGAACATCTTAGACTTTTTGCTAGTTTGTTTTGTAGAATTATCTTCATTAGTTTAAAAGTTATTTGTACTTATGATGAATCTATTTAACTATCAGCATAGTTCATGATTATAATTTCTGATCTCACGATATTTTAAAGTGGTGGTAGGACATAGTAAAGAATTTAAACTTCTACGAGCAATGGGTACATACAGTTGGCAAACAGGATTTCAAGGTAGCTGAGAAAGCAAATACGGCTAACAGCTTAGAAAATAATGCATTTAGGGGGCAAGGATAGGCTTGGGTTTAGGTTAAGCAATCGGTTCCAAGCACTAGCTAGTGATTAGGGGGAGCAGGTAAGGGAAACGGATGGAATCACAAGGGATGATAGTGTAAAGGATAGGGAAGTTATAGTTGTAGGTGACTCTAGTTAGGCATGTAGATAGAGTAATAGGAGCAAAAAAATACGCTTATGCTATGCAGGAGCAGGGGTACAGGATATAACTGATAGAATCAGAGAGATAGTTAAGGGTGCTAGAAGCAATGCGGTTTTTGTGGTAGATGTTGGGGCTAATGATGTAAGGAAAGATGGATCTGAGGAGCTTATTCATAAGTATAAGACAATGATAAGGGCATTTAAGGAAAGGGGCCATAGCCTGATTTTGTCAGAAATATTACCAAGAATAAATTGTGGGGATGAGTTACTAAGTAGGTCACTAGGATAGAATGCCAGGCTTAGATCAAAATGGAGGGTGAGCAAATAGGCTGGTTGGATTTGTGGGATAATTTTAATAGGAAAGTTAATATTTTTGGAATGGAAGGCTTGCACTTAAACAAGGCAGGGCTAGCATGTTAGCAAAGACTATTAACTCGGTTGTAGTGATAGATCTAAACTAGGGCAAGACAGAGGTGGGAGCTAAAAATCTATGATTAATTGTTACTATTGTAAAACTAGGAAAATTAGAAGTAAAATTAAGTTTAAAGCAGTTGTGAAAACTAAGAATTTTGATATTATGGGTATTAATGACTGTCAACAAACCTTGAAGAGTATATGAAACAAAAATCCACAACTATAATATTAATATTTTAAATAGAAAAGTGAATGAGCATTAACTGTACTTTATCATGTCAAGTTTACTAGATTAGATTCAAGTTTTATGTTTATACTTTTGCATAAGCTGAGTAATTAAATATAATGACGTGTTTGTTTTGCTTTACTTTGAAAACTTCCTATGTATTTTATTATAAGAATTAATTAATTAATTAATTAATGTAAGAAGAATTACTTGCACATATCGCGGGAAAATTTTCGCCAAAGAAAAGTTCGAATATCTAAAGTTTGGTATGATATAAATGTATTTCATTGGTCTTTCTAACCATATTAACATCACTGTTTATTGAGGTCAACCATGTGATACAGGATATTTTTTGCTCCAATTTTCACATGTCTACATAAAAATGTAAGTTTGACCTTTTCTCCAAATTTTTGTTTTTCACAGATAATTCAGAGATGTTGCAAGAGCTTCTTTCCAATCCAACTTGAACAAAGAAAGGAGATATTTATCATTTTGACATTATTCAACACTGAATTCTTAGGAGGCAGGGGTTACTTGGAGACTGTTCTTATATCTAAAATGGGAATATATTTAAAATGGTAAAGAACAGCGCTATTAAAATCGTTGGGCCCGGCAAGGTCAGGTGGTTAGGGCACTCGACTCGCAATCTGAGGTTCGAGGGTTCGAAAGACCATTGGTTATTTATCAAAAACATTCCTGAATGTTTATATATACATTTTATTCATCTATTACAATGTTTTCTGTACATAATGAAAAATTAAGTCTGAGACTTGAAGTTTCTTAGAAGAGCATATACAGATAGAATGAATGAGATGACTTTTGTAGTTTTTCTTTGGAATTTATATGTAATATTTGGTATATGCTTGTTTGCTTGTTAAATCGAAAAACTGCCCAGTAGGCTATCTGTGTTGTGTTCACTACAGGAAGCTAATTTCGAATTTTAATTTAAAAAATTTCATTCAAACCACTGAGTCCCCCTAGGGGATAATTAGAAAGCTATATTTTCTTGATTGTAATTTTACTTGACATAAATGATGTTACTGTCGTTCTTTACAAACTCAAGTTATTGTGGGGAGTGTAATATTGGCT
>NW_013666424.1:407973-410272 GCF_000517525.1 Limulus polyphemus
GTATGCGGATTCGAACCCGCGACCCTCAGATTTTGAGTCGAGCGTCTTATCCACCTGGCCATGGTTTAGGAGAAGCTAAAACACTTTGAAATAAAGATAATAATTCAGAGAACTCCAATCTTCATATATGTAATATTTGTGGTATAACAAAAAAATAGTTAGCATTGTTTCGGTTCGTATTATAAAATTAGAGATGGCAGCTGAGCCCTGAGCAGATTTGCAAAATACAATACAGACTTAAGTAACGGTATAATAATATTATAGTAATTATACATTTTCTTGTATAATTCTTCTACTTTTATAGTTGAATAAATACAGTTAGGTTTTTCCTTTGTCCGAGTGTCTGTAATTATATTCGCATTTCAAGTTTTGAATATTTATGCTAAACGGTCCCACGTATCTCACTCTTTTTGTGTTTCAAGTTTTATTGTGTGTCGTCTTCCAGTGACGTCAACCGGATTTTTAATTATGTTTGTTTCTTCAAGCTGAAAAACAAATCAATATTTGTAAGGTCTCTGTTGGAAAATAGATGAGAAAAGATTTGGAAACATAAACAGAACGAAAATTAAACTTAGAGAATCAAAAGGGACTATTTTAGATAAACGTGTATTGCATATCTTTCTTCCAGGCAAGAGACAAACCATCGTGCCCCGGCATGTTCAGGTAGTTAGGACGCTCGACTCGCAATCTGCGGGTTGCGGGTTCGCATCCCCGTCCCACCAAACATGCTCGCCCTTTCAGCCGTGGGGGCGTTATAATGTGACGGTCAATAACATTATTCGTTGGTAAAAGAGTAGCCCAAGAGTTGGCGGTGGGTGGTGATGACTAGCTGCCTTCCCTCTAGTCTTACACTGCTAAATTAGGGACGGCTAGCGCAGATAACCCTCGTGTAGCTTTGCGCGAAATTCAAAACAAACAAATCATCGTTTGCCTGTTCTCGTGTTCTACTGTTGGTTTGTCTTCCTGTTCGTGAATATTTCATATGACTAAAAGTCACGATCGATGTAACATCTCATTTTTTAACTATCGATAAAGAATATTTTGTGCAGTTAGACAATATAGGCTATTACAGTCAACATTTAGTATCACTTATTACATATTCTATATGGTTTTAAGTTATCAAAGTGTACTGATTATCAAATCACTGCTGAAATATAATTATTAATTTGTATGCGTTTAGACTTCTTAGTAAAAATTTGAATAACTCTTATATATAGAGATATATTAAAAATATCAATATTTTCGTGTAGTTTATTGTACTTGACTTTATCTCACTTTTGTATGTCGTTCTTTACAAACTGAAGTTAGTGTAATATTGGCTACAGCTTACATTACAAGCATTGATAAGAGTTCTGGTTTCCATTTGATTACATAACAAATGCTATATTTCGTATTTAGAAGTTTAGACATAACACAATTTACTCAGCTCTCCATAACGCGAATAAGAACTTGTCAACTTCAGAGTTTGGTGATTTCTTTCAAGATATTTTGTTTACAAAATTTAGTCATTCTGAAATAGAGAAACAAATTGGGAACACCGACAAAGTAGTCAAAATAGTACCTTGAATTTAAGCCATTTGATAAATTAATGTAAGTTACAATTGATAAAAAAAAATGCGTTAGTTCTGAAAATTAATATCTGTGTAGAAATTTTCTACCTAATTAAATCAATTGTGTGTATATCAAATATATTTTCTGTTATATTTTATTCTTTTATCGTTGTAAATTCAGAAGATCTTACTGTTAAGCAGAAAGCTACTCAATGCGCTATTTGTGTTCTGCTAAACGCAGGTATCGAAACCCAAATTTTATCGTCGTGAGCCTACATACTTCCCGCTGAGCACTGGGGAGACTTATACCTCTCGGCCACTTTAAGATTTGAAATGCAAACAACTTTTTTACGAGCTACGTAATCCTAGTCTAATGTAAATTCCATGTTATAAACCTGTTTAAAGTGCTTTATAATTGTAGTTAGTAAAAAAGCTTACGTCACAGTATTGCACAACCTAATAGACGTTAAGCAAAATATGACGAAAGTAACTATCTTTCGAACAAAATAATTGTTTAGACGGATATCAGTGAATGGGTTGGCTACAAATGACTTCATCTGAAAAAAAAATTTTATCTAGGGATGATGGACAACATCTTTTTCCATTCTTCATCTGAAATAAAAATATTATCTAGGTATGATGGACAACATCTTTTTCCATTCTTCATCTGAAATAAAAAGATTATCTAGGTATGATGGACAACATCTTTTTCCATTCTTCATCTGAAATAAAAAGTTTATCTAGGGATG
>NW_013666424.1:411074-413846 GCF_000517525.1 Limulus polyphemus
TTGGACATGTTGAACGTAATATAAAAGTTTTCAGTCACAAATGTCATTTGGGGTCAATAGTCAAGGTCAATTTTCAGTTGAGAGTAAAACTTAAGCATAGAATTAGAATTCACGCATAAATATAAGATTGTAAGCGAAAAAACAATAACATTGTATTACATATAGAGGTAAATTCGAGGTTCATATTCGGGTTTATACTTAAGTTCGGTTAATTTATGCATTAAGCCCAAACTTAAAAGTTAAGTAATACACATAAGGTGAGAGAACCCATTGCAAGATTAAAAGAGAAATTTTTTGATACAATTAAAATTTCTTTGAATTCATATTAAAGAGTTGAAATGCTATTTTCCGAGGTTCGATTGCTCACAATGGGCAGAGCGCAGATAGCCCATTGTGTAGCTTTACTTTAAATCAAACAAATAAATCTTTTATCGATTGTAGAGAACATTTCTTTTGCATAGAATGTATTCTTTACTTTAAGTTCTTTCATTCTTATTCCTTATAACCTTACAGGTCAATTACTGCTTTTATGTCCCAGTGGCACAGCGGTATGTCTGCGGACTTACAACGCTAGAAATCGGGTACACAACGGGCTATCTGTGCCCATCAAGGATATTAAAACCAGATTTGTAACGTTATAAGACGTCGGACTTACCGATGAGCTACTGGAAAACCGAAACTAATGGGACTACTTTCACTATAAAGCTACAGCATTTGTTTATGTTATTGAACATAATATCAACAGGTTGGGCAACAGTAAGTCTAGGTATTTATAACTTTAGAAACCAGCGTTCGATTCTCTACTGTGGACACAACATATGACCCAATGTGGTTTTGCTTTAAATAAATAATAATAATAAAACTAAGCATAATAAATTATTTGGAATTTAACCGAACGTCGATCAATAATAAATTCTTGTTCTATATTAGCTAAATTTATTATAAATTCGAAAATCATTGAATCAAATCACAATTATGGTGAAAGTAAATAATTTGCCCCGTGTGTTAAATAGTACGAACTAGCCAATGAAGGTTCGCTAATAGTGTGAACTAGCCAATGAACTTTCGCTAATAGTACGAACTAGCTAATTCACTTTCGTTAATAGTATGAACTAGCCAATGAACTTTCGCTATCCTGTGATTCTGAAAACCAGCTAAAAAATTGCATTTTCTCATTGGGCAATGCTAGTTTCAATCTGCGATGGCTACGTAACCGTTGTGCGTAGGTGGCTGGAGGGATGTGATAAATATCATCTACAAAAGCGATAGAGTTTAAATAACTAGATCCAGCTCTTTGGTGGCACGTATAAAAAAAAACCATGGTTCGTAAGTTGCTTTTAATGATTCTGATTTTAAGCCTTGTTCTTTTCCAGTCACAACAGAAGCAGGTCCATGGAGCCAGACAAATGTGGATTCAAGCTAAAATAATAGTGTACAACGAGAGTATAGTGTCCGTGGACAACGAAAGTGTAAAGCCCCTGAATAACAAAGACATAGATGATGTAGATAAAACCGCTTCGGAATTAGGAGGGGAAAAGGTCAAAATGTCCGTGAATAATGAGGTTAAGGTGTGTGGAAATAATGAATGTAACCTATCTGACGTTCAAGACATTTCACATCACGCATGTGAACCTATTACAATTTCAATGTGTAAAGATATTACTTACAATTACACCCAGTTTCCTAATTACTTTGAACACCAAACACAAGAAGACGCTGGACTGGAAGCTCATCAGTTTTTCCCTCTGGTGAAAGTGCAATGCAGTCCGGACTTGCAGTACTTTCTGTGCACCCTGTACGCACCCACGTGTACCGGATCGAAGAAACGTATTCCTCCTTGTAAATCTTTGTGCGAATCGGCGCGAAACGGCTGTGAACCCTTGATGAACAAATTTGGATTTGTCTGGCCAAAGAGTTTAGATTGTGAAAAGTTCACTGATGCGGAATTATGCGTGGCAAGTTCTGAAGGTCGTTTAAAGGCCTGAACCGTCCCATTGTCATGACAACTGCAAGACGAAACCATTTCTCACAGATAGTTGACGCCTGTATGTTTATCATAGAACACTTTTTAGCTGTAGTATTTCTTTGCTTGTCGATTACTAATGACCGATGTAGAAAGTTATCGTTACAATGTGATTCGTTAAATAAAGTCTGTACAACATGATAAAGGCGATGTTTATTTGTTAATTGTTTCTTCGATGTTAAGCCTATGGTAATGGTAGTTTTTTTTCAATAATAAATGTTATTAGCTAATTAATTAGAATTGTTTATACACGAAAAATGCGGGTTTTATGTAATAATATAAATGACCACAATTATTTAGATCCATCGCTTGAGTGGGAAGATAATCTAACATAAAGTTTAGATGTATTATTACAAAACAACTGTAAATTTGTATGGATACAAGTTTGAACTCTTTTCAGGTGTCCTATTCAGTCCGACTTTTCTTGTACTGAAGTTGAACAAAAGTAGAATTTAAATCAGGGATCTTTATTTTAGATTACTTTACACGGTATTGTGTTTTAACTTAATATTACAGTGGAAAGGTTTCTATATATATATATATATCCTCAATCTAATACGCTACATGATATTCAATACTGTTTTAAATTATAGTACGTTTCACGAATTTTTACATACTATCTATTTTTACTATCTGCGCTAGCCGTCCCTAATTTAGCAGTGTAAGACTAGAGGGAAGGAAACTAGTCATCACCACCCACCGCCGACTTTTGGGCTACTCTTTTACCAACGAATAGTGGGATTGACCGT
>NW_013666424.1:414765-418551 GCF_000517525.1 Limulus polyphemus
CTGAAAGGGCGAGCATGTTTGGTGTGACGGGGATTCGAATCCGCGACCCTCAGATTGCGAGTCGAGCGCCACCTGGCCATGCTGGGCCAGTACATACAGGTACGTCACCTTATATTTTACATTCTGTTCTTCTATGCAGTAAGATATGTTATGACGTACAAGTGTGACATCCAATAATACCTTAGTTTCTACACCTTTAATTAATGTGATTTTTTTATTAGCTCTCATTGTTGTCTCACGTGACATCATGAGACAGAGATTATTTGGAATAACATTTAATTGTAACCCTAAACATTTGAATGATTTGCTCGGCTTCGTATTGCTTATCCAATAAGAAAAGAAAGATTTACATTAAAGAAAATATTTTATCTCTGTATATACTACACAAGGTTAATCATTAACTTCAAAAACTTCAGACTTAAAATACCACAATACAACTTTTACAAAACAATGTTAAAACAACATGTGGTACAGTACTGCGTATTAATTTGCATAATTTTGTAATACTTTCGAACCTTTATAAAACAAAAATTGACATTAAAGAGAATTAAAATCCTACCAGACCACGTTCATAAAACACACGACACTCAAGCTTTCGGTCAATTCACTGGGGCATCTTCACGCGTACGAGTTAAAAAAAAACCACAATCAAAATGTAAGAAACCGAACCTTTAAGATACCTTAGATTGCTAATAAACGTTCTGTAACGTTTTAATGGTTATTGAAGCTGATTTCTTGTGTTGGTTCAGAAGAGCCTCCATTATTCTCATCAATGGTTCATTCCCTGCGTTTGCAATGATCTTGAATATGGTTTGGGACACCACTGTACCACAATCAGCTAACACGTGTTGAACAATATTTGAATTGACCTTAGACCTCGGGTTACCGTGATAGTTTGGAACAAGGGCATGTTTTGGGGGGTTCAAACCCCCCTTCAGCCCCATTATTACTGTTATTTACTGTCATTTATTATCTTTGATGTAAGTTAACATTAACTACACTCATAGCTGACCAAAAAAAAAAATAAAAATTAAATTTTATATAACAAAACATACACAAAGTGTGGGGGAGGGAGCACAAAAACGTCTCATATATCTCAGAGAGTGGCTAGTTCTCTATGGAGGAATTTAAGAAGAAAAAAAATGGCCACCGCTATTGCAATAATACATAAACTCAGCTGAAGTTTCTTTTCTCACAGTTGCCATAAGGCTGATATAAAGAGCCGTTTCTTGAATTATACCCACTTTATACTTTGACCTGTGACCTTACAACTTCGGCACGTAAGAACATTCTGCAGCCAATGACCGTCAATTGAATAATCACGTGAAACACTGTAGAAGGATATTAAGAGCTGGGTTTTGAAAACGGGTAACAGAAAGCACCCCCTACCGCCGCTATCTCTTCCTACAATGCCATTCTCACCATCGTGCAGCTTTTGTGTTATAAATGTGATTTAAAGTCAAAAGTATGTTGCGTTATGTTATACCCAATGTTAAACGCTCCAAGCTAGTTGTCCATAAAAGGCAAACAGTGCCATATTACTGACTAGGATGTAGGCTTAACTGCGCGAAGCATGTGGAGACGCCTACACTTGAAGTTTTTGTTTTTTTCAATATTAACTGAAGGAGCGATGTTACTGAAACTCAAGTACTATGAAATGGGATGACTCGCCCGATCGCCCCCACCATAGTGACCTTGAGAGGGGGCGAGGTGATTCTCTGCTCATAGAGGTGTGTTCGCTCAGTGACTGAGCTCTGATTTGTTAGTCTACAATTATCGTTTTTCATTGCAATTGTGCGAGCTATTTTTTAGAAGCATGCTTTCATGTATCCTGATAATAACAGTGTTATAATTACCGGTTTTTTTTAATAATCATGAAATGAATAATAACAAGCTTAACGGTGACAAAAGACAAAAGGTAAATAAAGAAGTGATAAAAATTACATTGTTTTTTTTTCAGAGTTCAATGTCTTAAAAGACTGAAAATTCAAGTGTACGAAATTTCATTGAAAAGCCTGGTGAACATCGCTCATTGTTTGTTGATTCGTTTAGTGTTTTTTTTTAAAAAGAAGCTGCGAATGACAGGGGTAGTGTTGAATTAAAAGAATTTGGTTGGTTGTTTTTGAATTTCGCGCAAAGCTACACGAGGGCTATCTGCGCTATCCGTCCCTAATTTAGCAGTGTAAGACTAGAGAGCAGTGTAAGTAGCCAACTCTTGGGCTACTCTTTTACTAACGAATTGACCATCACATTATAACGCCCCCACGGCTGAAAAGGGAGCATGTTTAGTGGAGCGGGGATTCAAACCCACGACCCTCAGATTGTGAGTCAAGCGCCCTAATCACCTGGCCATGCCGGCCGTGTAAAACAATAAATTTGATAATAATGATAATAATTAGGGATGCACGTGTACCTGGCCATGCCGGGTCTTCTTATCAGATTACAAACATTAGATGCAGAGAATATAATAAAAGCAGAACTTTCAATTCAGCGCTTTTATGTAAATGATTTAGAAACAGAATTTCCCCGTGAATGTATCCACGTTAATAGCCTGGTTTGGGGACCAGGTCTACTTCCTGAAGTATCTTTCAGTGTCACTTCACGCTTCTAATTTCAACTCCTACTAAAATGTATCCGGGGCAAACAAATTGAATTAACCTTCCCAAATTTCGGATGTGGCATTGATTGTGTGTATCTCAGTAACAAACTGTAGTGAAAAGCGGTCCGTCTCCGCTCAAAAGAATAAGGAAACAAGAGGGAATCCTCAATAGCCGCGGCTGTAATTAGATCTCAGATCTGTCAAGATATGGACAGTTTGTACATACCTCACAGTTTGTACTTGAAAAACAAGAGGAAATTCTCAATAGTCGCGACTGTAATTAGATCTCAAATCGGCCAAGAAATGGAGCTATGAGCTAAAAGTTTGAACTTGAAAAAAAAAAAGACTAACTCAGAGCCATTCTATGAGCCGATATGCCGCGACTAAAAAACACATGAGGTGTTGTTTGGCTCACGAAAGGCTGCCAAACTTATCGTTGCTAGCCATTAAATCTGAACTTGTGCAAAATCTTGACTCTGACGGTCTGATTATATAATTCGCTAACTTAGAGTGCCAAAGAAAAATGTGTTTAAAATGTTGCACTGAGAAGCCCTTAGACGTGATCCAACTAACATTTAATAATATGCTAATTTTACGTAGTTACATGAATTTTACGTCCTAACCAACCCTGCTTATATTTACTATTACTTATTAATTGCTAACATAACATTTCAGCTTTTTTAAAAAATCATCCGATTCCATACATGTTTTTTATACATGTAACAACTTATTCTCCTCAAGGACAACAGCGATGGGCTTATTAAAAGAAGAGTACCAGACTCGGAATTCTTTACTAGAAACTATCAGTACACTTTATTCATGTCAAATATCAGACCACCCACTGACAACACTCGATATCTGTTTGCTGTCAACACTTTTCCAGGTTGTGTTTATATACAAATCGAAGGCCATCCTTGACCTCTCACTCCATTTTGAAGAATAACGGACACGATTTTCAACAAGGTTGTCCTACACACGCTGCTAAAGACTAACATCATTTTTAAGACACACACACACACACACTAGAAAAATTAACAATATGAAGTACATTTAATGTTTTTAGATTAGGCTTGTTTGTTTTGTTTGGCGCAAAGCTATTTGAGGGCTATCTGCGCTAGCCGTCTCTAATTTAGCATTGATTGATTAGAAGGAAGACAGTTAGTTAGCACCACCGACCGCCCACTCTT
>NW_013666424.1:419470-422906 GCF_000517525.1 Limulus polyphemus
TTCAATATTCCGCATGGCTGGTAAAATTTCTAATCACAATAAATGAAGTGGATGTGTTAAAAACAGAATTATACACTAAAATTATTATTTCCTATTAATGTTAAATATTATGGCAACATAATTATACTATATTCGGTAAAATATAATAACTATTTCTTAAATTAAATTGCATATCAAAGATCATATGTCTTGACATGTAAAAGAACGGTATATTATGTTAAGACAATAAGAGATAATATTTATACAAAAACTAAATTTATTTAGTCTTTCTTATACGTCTAGGTGTTTCATTGAAATTGAACTAATAAGGCTAAAACAATCCCTAGTGATTACAGACATATAAGTCTAATCAGTTGCTTTGCCAAATTTTTGAAAGAACAGTTAATAATAGAATAATAATAGAACAATAGAATAACACTTTCTTCCACTCAAATGTTTTTATGTTTGTAGCCGTGGTGTAATCTACGTCAAATTATAACCAATCTTGAATAAACTCAGTTTATCATCTTCCATAGGAAAAAATATTAAAAATACAAGCTATAACTGAAACTAATTGGCTTATCTGCGCTTACGAGTAAAAATATTTTTAATTGAAAGAGCACATAATCTATTCAATTTAGAAGAGTAGTACCAGGATAAATGTAATTAGAATAATTAAATCTAAGTTTATCGGCTGTAGCTGTAAAATTATATTAAACATAGAATTGTTTGTTTGTAATTAAGCACAAAGCTACACAACGGGCTATCTGTGCTCTGCCCACCACGGGTATCGAAACCCGGTTTCTAGCGTTGTAAGTCCACAGACATTCCGCTGTGCCATTGGGGGGCTAAACATAGAAAGGTTAGGAAAAAGATATTATATGTATATCGAGTTAAATGAACAGGATTCATTACTGGTCATTGTTGTAATATTTCTCCTAATAGATTTTGCAGGAATTTTATTTTTTGTTTGTAGTTAAGCACAAAGCTACACAAAGGGCTATCTGTGCTCTGTCCACCACGGGTATCGAAACCCGGATTCTAGCGTTGTAACTCCACAGACATACCGCTGGGCCACTGGAGGGCATTGCAGGAAAATATAGATGTCAATAGCTGAATATCTAATATTTTCATGCTATGTATGGAAAGCGTATCCGTCGTACATATTAATATTATATACAAAATTTTGTGTTCCTGTTGCGTATGTGGAAACAATATTATTTCCAAAACATGAAAATACTGTTTCAACAAAAGCAAACCTTTAGGTGAGAGTGAAAATTAGTGTTATAAACCTTTCTTTTCCGTAAAAATTCACTAACTAAACACACATTTTAGTTTTTCCAACAGAGGAATAGAAAACAGCTCTACTAATCTTTCCCACGTAAACTTTATTCTACTATTGCCCTGATTGTTTTCCTCTAGTTCTACTAAAGTTTTAATACATTATGAATATACCACTCATGAGAATGATCTTATCACTTTTCGAAAACGGTATAATGTGCCTGAGTGAGTGTAATTCTTATTATTTTGTTGTTGAAATATGTTAATATCTATTGCCAAAGAAGATATAAATCGTTAGATATATTTATTATCCAGTTTTTAACTGAAAGTTGCCTCAGTTGTGTGATCGATTAGGCTGCCATCTGTTAGTGACAAAAGTAGACTTCATGCAAAAAAGGAATAAAAAAAAATTAATGTTCTTTAAATACTTTATAAAAGTGAAGAATTGTTTGTAAATTAAAGAATTTCAAGTTTTTATGACTTAAAAGTAACAAAAATTGGTATAATTTCACATAGTATAAATTAATTCACAATGTATGAGTGAGATCATAAGATATGCCATTTTTAAGAACTTGAAAGTAAAATATTTTCAGAAATTACTTTTATATTTTACTTTGTTTTACATTTTTCTTTAACACAAAATATATTGGATCTCTAGAATACAGCTATTATGTGTTTATATCATTGAAACTATTTCTTTGAAACAGACTAAAAATAATTTAAAATCCAAGGCTTACTAACTACTACATAAACAAGTTGCATAATATTTTATTTCGCTTTCCAGTGTGTTATGAAATCCTAATACTGTTTTTGTTTTTGGATGCGAATATGAGATTTTCCAAGTTAAAACAAAACGAGTATAAAAATCCTTGTATAGTTACTTATTCTTATAAATCATTGAGCCACGAGTAGCCTATTAGTTAATGTGCTGAACTATGAGTCTGAGGGTCCAAAGTTTGTGTTTTCTTGTCGCAGAAACACCGACGGTAGTTTGTGGTCGTGGGTTTGTTATATTCTATAACAGTAGCCTAAGACTTGGCGGTAGGTGCTGTTGACTAGTTTCCTTCCCTGTAGCCATTCACTTTAAAATTAGGGACGGCTAACGTTCTTTAAGCGAATTTTTGAATCAAACAATATAAACGATTAATTTTTATAGCTGACAAAATCCATTCAAGAAATTTAATACCAACTGATATAAACAGAAATGTCGTAAAAAATGTGTCCTAATTTCGAAGTTTGAATTTATATACTGGTTTCGAAATACAGTATAATAATCTTTTTGTCCTTTATTTTGATTTTATGATCTCTTTTGTAGTTGAAAAGTTATTCCTGATTTATTATTGGAATTTAATCTCATACAAAGTGGATATTAAAAGTTGTTATCTTTTCTACTTTTGTTACAGTTTTCTAAAAACTGGACCTGCCAGTAGACCAGCAATAAGCTCACCTCTAAAATCCTTGGTTCGATTTCCCATGGTAAACAGAGCACAGATACCTTGCTGTATAGCTGTGGCCTAAGACAAACAAGCTCCCAAAATTTAAATTTATAATTCATCGGAAAAGTCTTGATATGAAATAAATAAATAACTTGACTTCCTTTGTGAAAGTGAATGAAAGTAAGTGGTATACGGTTAAACAAAGGGGTTCTACCTTCTTATTATATATACTAGTTTCACTATTGTATGTTGGTCAAGGGAGCTACTCAGGTCCTCTATCCTGAATTACGTACTAAACTGTATCATTAAACTAAGGTGTCAGATGCACTTTCTTGTGTTTTGTTTGTAGTTAAGCACAAAACTATACAAAGGGCTATCTGTGCTCTGCCCACTACGGGTATCGAAACCCGGTTTCTAGGGTTGTAAGTCTGCAGACATACCGCTATGCCACTGGGGGCATCTTATGCTAAACATTACTGTAAAATGAGGCATAATGTATAAAACAGACAGTGATATTATTGACAAGTTAGGCGATATTTCAAGAGTACAACATGCCTTATTTTGCAGGAAGAGTGACTGTCAGTCACGTGGGTAATGTTTGCGTTCTGAGAGCTTTGAAACCAAGAAATATTTGATGGAGAAAACTCCAAGTTTTGAGAATAACAGGTTGTTAATTGATAAGTTGTTGATTCCGTTCAAAATGAGATCGCCAGTTTTGTTTTCTAAGCGAAAAAACTGAG
>NW_013666424.1:423906-428562 GCF_000517525.1 Limulus polyphemus
GAATTATTTGTCCTCATTGCTTAGATTGTATGTAAAAAAGGATACAATAAAATGAAAATTAACATATGTAGGGTTTTTAAGATCTCCTTAATAACTGTTACTATGTCAAAATAACACTTTAGTATATCTATTAGGTTTATTAATCATCCTAAACATGTATGTATATTTTCTTCCTACAATGAACTTTTTTTGTGTACATCAAAGGTTAAATATGTTATCCATTCTATTTTATTTGTTTATTTTTAAAATATTATGTACAATGTATCGAAATTATAATAATTAAATTGCGTCTCCTAGTGCCTACTTTATGTTACATCGAGTAATCAAGATGTCAAATGTTAAAGTAACATCTTTAAAGATATCCACTAATTATCAAATAAACATAAACTGGATTCCATGTTTTGGAATGTTTTGGCAAGTTAAACAAAATGAAAGAAAAAGACCCGAATAATTAGTTGTTTGTAGTTTACAAACGAGTATTTCTGTTGTTATTGTTTCACCGATTATTTACTGTAAACGATTATTTGTATGTCAGGTCCACAAATCTTGACTTAATACTTCTGAGTGCTTGTGAAGACCCGTGTCTTATACGAACCAAATCATTTCTGACTATTATAAGATAAACTGAAAGCTACTGTCGCGTTGAAAAATTGGTTTCATACAGCCTTAAATTTTATATACACGCTGTAGACCTGTCACTAGGAAGAAACATTTAAAATAACACTAAACAACTAAGATATCTTCTGGCTCTATATCAAACCATTATGTAAATTCGACTGCAAAGGTAAAAAAAAAAAAAGGAAAACCGTATGCTTCTTTACCAAACGGATTAGTTTTGGATCGAAGTATTACTGATTATGTTTTATAAAACAGGCGAAGTTGGCCACCTGTGTTGGTAACGTCGTAAAGTGTCATGTGTGTCTAACTAGCATCAATAGATCATTTGAAGCCAGGCAAACCAACATTAGTTTCGAAGTACAGTTTCCGTTTAACAGCTAATAACATACATGTATTTTTTCTCCTAAAGAACATTAACTGAATCCAAAAGTGACTATTTTCCTTTAACAGTAAATACCTGTTCACAATATTCATTCTTGCATTTACTGAGACTGAAAGTGAACAAACAAAAAATTATAACCTTCTATCAAAAACACATTATCTTAGCTGTATAAGCAGCCAAATGTTCCAAAACTATATATTAGAGACATACGTCATTGGTGTATAATTTCCAAACTCTTGTAAAATTAATTATTTCATTGTTTGTTAAGAGTTTCGTTTCTGTTAGCCTGCTTAATCTTAACAAACTTAACAGAGACCACCTAAAAAAATGATACTAATAATTACAGAAATATCACCACCACACTTTGTTTTGTTTAATTTTATTTAGACTGTTATTACATTCCAAGCTCTTATTGTTAGTTTGCAACTTAATAAGATAAAAGAAAAGCCTAGGTGCTCAGAAATCGCCCTTGTGTATTTATTTAGCGTGGTAAAAAATAATTTTTTGCACAATAAAATTTTTTATAAACACAAACAATTCCAAAAAATAATTTTAAAAAATCAGTTAGTCTGTTTTACAAAGTAAAAAACATTGGTAGTGTATGATCAAGCGATGGGTTTTACGCCTTTTGTACATTTAAATCGACAGTCATGAAAGTCCTGGCAACACTTCAAGTTTCCACAACACTCATCATCTTTCCAACATGGAGAGTCTGGAGCTGCGCCATCTGGGCAAGGATCTCTAATGAAAACTGGCCAGTCTGGACACTTTAATCTTTCTAAAAGAATTAAGAATTAAAACTGAAGTACAAAGATTATTGGCTTTTAAATAAAGAAATAATCCAAGTATTTTTTGTATTTTCTAGTACATCACGAGAATTTCAATATTATTTTTGTAAAAGTTTGAATTGGCGAATAATTATAATTGACACAGTTTACTTAAAACGTCAATCCTATCTTAATTCATATTATATGTTTGTGAGTTTGTTTTTCCGCGAACTCCTCCAATAGTTTTGAAACTAGTAGGACCAAACTATACAGGCGGACTCGTGTTGGTCCAAGGATGTCTTTATCTGTATGTCGTAGCTCTGTCCTTGTCTAATTGTGGTAATATCGTGGACTACAACACATTCGGAACATCACTAAAGCATAACGTGTGTCTAAGACAAGATTTAATTTCAATCTAGCATAGAATTTTATGTTCCTGACTCCTTTCAGGACCGCGGAGTCGCCATTTTTAAAAGGGTTTTCTTACCCTATTCACAAGCTAGTGGGACTGAACTTGGTACACGTGCTCATGTACGGTGTTTTTATTGGTTTCTTTGTGGGAAACGAACTTCCCTTACGGTAGCTATAGAAGCATTTGGAGACAATGGAAGAGACTGATTGGTTCAGTAGAGACTCTATGAATTATGGGAGGGCCCTTCAGGGGAAAGCGAGTATTTTATATTAATGTCAGTTAAGACATTTAAAGAGTATTATCGTGCATTAATTTTTCAATTACGTTTTCCATTGGTCTCATAATTTAAAACTTATACTGTAAAAGTACAAATTTTATATTGATATTTTCTTCCGCGCTTCAGATATTTACTTTTTGATTCTTTAGTAATTAGAAAAGTGTTCTTAATCAGATAATAACTTTGGATTTAATGGAAAGTACAAAACATAAAGATACGTTAACTTTCATTTTTGAACATCTGAGCCTTTACCGTCATTTCCCTCAAAAAACAAATCAACTGACAAATATCTTTTGATAATATAAACAAAATTAAATAGATGTATATAAACACAGTTAATAAAGGTAAACTGTAGGTATAAGGCCTAAATATCTTCGTAGTACTGTGTCAGTGCTAGATATAACATTATAATTGTGTTGAATTACTCCTAAATACTTCATACAAGATGAACGGTGGCTCAAGGTTCGAGTACATCAGTACCCCACATGGGTAAATTAAATAGACATACACAGTGGTGTAGTAAGGAGGAGGAGGAGGGGAGGGGCGTCAAAGAACCACCTAAATAATCTACAAAAGTTTAAAAGATCCAGTATCATATGATTTTTTTTTTAAATAAACACTTGACTTTCATGAAACTCGTTTAAATTATATGTGTAGAAGAAAGGCCTACGTCATCTTGGTAAAAGACCCCACCCCCACAAATTACTTTCTGGAATTCGAATTAATCCGAAAAGTCTTGAACCTCTATTCATTGATCTTAAGAAAACATTACATTTTCTTTTATATTAGAACATTAAATGTGATTAACTAAACAAACGATAGGCTTAAAAAGTGAATATTAAAATAAAAAATGTCAGAAATTCTCGTAATATAGTCTTTATGTGAGTATTATTTTTTCGTCAGAAACTGTAACAAGTATGATGTTTTAGTGTTTAACTTCTACATTATGTAATTTATAGGCTTAAGCTCTTTATTTTATTCAAAACCACAAAACCTAATTAAAGTTGCTTTTATAATTTTTAATTACTTGACTGAGAAGTTATGTGTACGGATTTTCTAAAACTAGGGTTAACTTAGCTAAAACTGTTAATTAGGTAACAATTTTACGTTTCTGCAGAATGTAACACAGGTAGAGAAAAAAAGATTTCGAAGCGACTTCCTTTCTTTGTCCCCGTCACACCAAACATGCTCGCCCTTTCAGCCGTGGGGGCGTTATGATGTGACGGTCAATCCCACTATTCGTTGGTAAAAGAGTAGCCCAAGAGTTGGCGGTGGGTGGTGATGACCAGCTGCCTTCCCTTTAGTCTTACACTGTTAAATTAGGGACGGCTAGCGCAGATAGCTCTCGTGTAGCTTTGCGCGAAATTCAAAACAAACAAACAAACAATCCTTTCTCTGCAACTTAATATCGACACGATTCGAGGTCTGCAAACATAAAAACCTTCCTTGTAGATTTAAATCAAAAACGTTCGAAATGAAAAATTTTGAAGACCAAACAGAATTATATTTCATAAACTTGATATTTAGCTACCAGGTTCAATACAGTTTGAATTGTATTCTTTCTTTCTTTTTAAATATTGTTTATATATTTGTTTTAGAACAAAGATATACGATACCTTATCTGCGCTTTGTTCATCACGGGGAATCGAACCAACGATTTGAAGTTGTATGTTCGTAAACTTACTGCTTACACATTGGGGAGCTTGGCATGATCAGGAAGTTAGGGCGCTCAACTCGCAATCTGCGGATCGCGGGTTCGAAACCCATTGAACATGCTCACCTTTTCAACTGTGATGGCGTTATAATGTGATGGTCAATAATAGCCCAAGTATTGACTGTGGGTGGTGTTGACTATTAGGCTTCCCTTTAGTCTATCACTTCAAATTTAGGGACGGCTAGCACGGGTAACCATGAAGTACCTTTGCGCGAAATTCAATAAAACAAACAAACTAACAGAACCACTGATGGATTTTCTGAATGTAAAATGTAGTATACACCAATCTCTCTCTCTGCATAGACGTTTCGAATAAATAGTGTCTCTCCTGAAATATCAAAAATCGATTATTAATAATTGTAATATTGACCTTTATTAAATCACTGAATAGTAATTAAGTAAATGAAGCGAAATTAAGAATTAAGGAATTAAGAAACAGTTTGTTTGTTTGTTTGAATTTTGTCCAAAGCTACGCGAGGGCTATCT
>NW_013666424.1:429381-432809 GCF_000517525.1 Limulus polyphemus
CTACTGTGTTCCAACAGTACTTTTACTTACCTTTTTGTGCTACTGTGTTTCCAACAGTACTTGTACTTACCTTTATGTGCTACTGTGTTCCAACAGTACTTTTACTTACCTTTTTGTGCTACTGTGTTTCTAACAGTACTTGTACTTACCTTTATGTGCTACTGTGTTCCAACAGTACTTTTACTTACCTTTTTGTGCTACTGGGTTTCCAACAGTACGAGTACTTACCTGTATGTGCTACTGTGTTTCCAACAGTACCAGTACTTACCTTTATGTGTTACTGTGGTCTAACAGCACGAGTACTTACCTTTATGTGCTACTGTGTTCCAACAGTACTTGTACTTACTTTTATGTGCTACTGTGTTTTCAACAGTACGAGTACTTACCTTTTTGTGCTACTGTGTTTCCAACAGTACGAGTACTTACCTGTATGTGCTACTGTGTTTCCAACAGTATGAGTACTTACCCTTATGTGCTATTGTGTTTCCAACAGTATGAGTACTTACCCTTATGTGCTATTGTGTTTCCAACAAGAATTAAAACACCACAAACTATGATAACCGGGAAAGATCTCATCCTTGTTACTTGCTTAAGACCTAAAAAAAAAAGTTTTTATTTAAATAGATTTCGACACAAAATATTCTTAGTTGCACGTGTTCTATAATGCTGAACATGAAAATATTCGTCATAACTCTAAAACAAATTTTTCGAGTGAACGACTACATCTTATTAAGTGCAATAAGCAAACAGTTCGACATAAACATAAACATATATATTACTTGCTTTAAGGAAACATGCAAATGATTTGTGGCGACGGGTGCTACTTACTGGCTGCCTTCTCTTTAACCAATAGCGCAAAAGTAGAGATAGTTATACTTGAAACTAAGGAACCTCTGATCTAGCCAATCAGCATATGTGCATAAAAATGTGTTATTAAGGTTATTATTAACAAACAAACAAAAATAAAAACTTTTTGTTAAAACTTTTAAGCGCATTCGTGTTCCAAATGTTCTACAAGTATGGTTGCCAAGTGATAGTGTTTCAGTGCGAACTTAAAATGTTGAGGTGCTAAGGTAAGCACAATGCGTTTTATCATTTCCATCGGTCTTGGCCCGGCATGGCAGTGGTTAGGGCGCTCGACTCGCAATCTGAGGGTCGCGGGTTCGAATCCCCGTCCCACCAAACATGCTCGCCCTTTCAGCTGTAGGGGCGTTATAATGTGACGGTCAATCCCACTATTCATTGATAAAAGAGTAGCCCAAGAGTTGGCGGTGGGTGGTGCTGACTAGCTGCCTTCCCTCTAGTCTTACACTGCTAAATTAGGGACGGCTAGCGCAGATAGCCCTCGTGTAGCTTTGCAGAAGGTGAAGCAGAAAAAGCCTGTCAGCGTCTATTTAAAGATCATGATGGACAGTCTTTTGTCATCTTAGCCACAGATCATCCCATGAAGCAATAACATTCTGCTTAAGATTAGTGGAACATCCAAACTTCCCACAAGCAGCACAAGGTTGGAGCTATACAGGTGAAAGCAATGAACTACAAACAGACAGTGCCAACAACAGACTATTTGTGGCTACTTAAAATTCAGATTAGTTAGTCCACAGATGGATAGCAGAAGACAAAGCAACTGAATGGTAAGACCATCACCTAGGTGTATGTGCCAGGCCATACAGGGATAAAGCTGAATGAGAAACGCTGGAAAGCTCGCAAGAGAATCTCCTTTATCAAATCCTGCACAACTCTACTGGTGTAAGACCATCACCTAGGTGTATGTGCCAGGCCATACAGGGATAAAGCTGAATGAGAAACGCTGGAAAGCTCGCAAGAGAATCTCCTTTATCAAATCCTGCACAACTCTACTGGCAGGATATCGACAGACGCGGCAACTACTGAAGATCATCATTGATACTGAGAAGGAACGAGATTGCAAAAATGCAATGTACCATAAGAAACCGGAGGACGTTGATTCAATAAAACAATGTACAGTTCTAAGGCCACTGATAATATCACGAAAGGAATTATATTCTGCTTCCTGCGAGGCAGCCATAAGAGGTCAGCACTTGTCAATGCAACCCCTGGTATCTCTAGTTCTGAACTCAACAACTGAAATCATAGGATAAATGACTGTATTTAGAGACCTCTATAGTTGAGAAAGAATAACTAGTCAACAGAATTTTCCGCCTACACAGCTACACTTAACCTAAATGCAGGATCGAATGATAAGTTTATAACTGGCCCACAAATAAAATCGCTGCCCGTTCAGCAGCGTATAGGATGGGCTAGAACTTTGGATATTTTGCTCCACAGCCCACTAGGACGTGTCTGGCATTTGTTGACCTCCTCAACTGTGTCTAAGATGCTTAGTGATTAAAACTATTATTTGATAACGTGTCTTACAGCCTTTTCACAACGAACAAAACTGGGTTGTCGCTTGTTTCTGTGTTTAACTAGTTTCAAACATTTGTACGGCTCTCACAGTCTTTGTCTTGTGTTAGAAACTCTCATCCACCACCAACACATAACACTGTTTCAGTATGAATACAACATGAAACAAAGCAATCACTAGAATAGCAAGTTAGCACATAATCAAACCTCCAGCAAATCTATAATAGTACTGTCTATTACCTGTTGTATTTCCATGTAACTACTTCGCAGGTTTGGATGGATCTTCACCAAAATTTGTATGGAGGTTCATTAGGTCCATGGGAAGAAACATACAAATTTTTACTTTTGCATTTTGCATTTTTTTTACCAATACTTCTCCCCCTGTTGATGGATCTTCACCAGATTTGGCCTGAAGGTTTGTTGGGTCCATGCAGAAATTTGCGGTTTCACATTGAGTGTTTTACAGTTTTCGTGGGCGTTTTTTGCGTTTGTTTGCAATTATATATATAGGGGAAGCAGCTTTTCATGTCCTAAAATAACCTTTTATAAATCATGAATTTACATAACTTCCATGCATGGGAGTGGTACTCCAGCTAGTAATAAATAAACTCTCAAACTGCTCTTTCTGAGAGTAAGACGAACAGTGTCTTTTTGTTCCTATTTATATTTTTTGTGTTTATTGTTTTATTTTCAATTAAATTTAATAAAACTGCATATTTTTGAGCATATTTTTATACAGAAAGGAATAGAAAAAAATCAGTTATGATACTATGCTAAAAATGTTGTTCTAGTGTGTTAACTCACTGATGAACAATTATAATTTCTGAGATTATTTTACTTATTCAGTATGCTAATCTTTCGATACTCTTACATAGATGCATTAGTTCTATCTCGGCTATCTTTAAAAAAAAGGCCTCCCAGTGGCACAGCGGTATGTCTGCGGACTTACAACATTCGAAACCGGGTTTCGATACCCATGGTGGGCAGTACACAAGATAGCCTATTGTGTAGCTTTGTGTTTAACTTCAAACAACGATGATACT
>NW_013666424.1:433799-437668 GCF_000517525.1 Limulus polyphemus
AATATCTGGAGAATATGGTGGGTGGGGGAGAACTTCCCAACCTAACTTCATAATATTGTGTTGCGTCAAACATGTCACATGTGAACGTGCATTGTCGTGGAGAAGAAGAACACCTTTCCGTTTTTGTTTGTTTTTGGTTTTTTTTGGGGGGGGGGTTAATGAAAGTGTTCCAAAACGCGACATTAATTTCTTGACGACCTAATATTACGTTTATTAATTTCTACCAGTTTCAGAACTTATAAGCGAAATATGTATAAGTTAAGTTCTCAAACTCTGAATTAATAAATTTAAATGTGAGTAATATTTTAAAGTTGAATATAAAAGTTACAACTTTTCACATCATAAAATATATAAGTAGGTATGTACATATACCATTATGAGCCAATTAAAACCTTATAGAAACGAAATGACTCAGTGAGAACTTATGAGGTAGAACTTTGATTTCATAGCATACAATTTAATCATTTACCAATTATATTTTAATTTTAAATTAACAATAACAATATCTGCGTGATTAGGCTTTGACATCTATCTTTATAGAATTACTATGTTAGTTTATGCTATATTAGTTAATCCTTACCATAAATATATACATGGTTACTATATAAAAATAAATAAGTACAGATTAGTGAGATAAAGGTTGATAACAACTCCAATCAAAAGTCGTTTTTCTTTTCTGGATAATCACAAAGATACACCAAACATGTTTAAATAGATTGTTTATAAAAATAATACCTTTGTGTCGACCAACTTTCGTTACACTCTAAGACCCAGGCAAACTCTATTAATCTCGACTGTAGTAACAAGTGTAGCTGATATTTAAGGTGGTCCTGGTGTGTGTGTAATAAAAAGGCATCGTGTTGTCAAGTATATAACGCAAGATCCACGCGCCCTTGTTGAATAATTCTGCAAAACAAGCAAACGTTTTTGACACGTTTCACAAATTAAGATTACAAAATTCTAAGCGTCAGCATGTATTTAGATATGAAAGGTCGTAGCAGTACCAAAAAAAAATTAATAAAATGAAATTGAACTCTTTCGTAACACAAATCCCAAACCAAACCATTTTCTTTAATCATGTCAACTGCCTGTGTTTTGTGGTTTTTTTTTTCACACAGTTCTTTTAATTTGTCCATTTTGGATTCGTAGCCTTCAAAACTTTGTTTGGGTGGTTTAGGCTTAGCCTCCTTACAGTATTCATATGTTAGCTCAAAACTTACATGTAATTAAAATGCGAACAAATTGTACGGATGTGGAACTTGGAGCGTAATTTCAACAATTTGATTTGATTAATTGATTCACGAAAACACATTAACGAAAACTTAGAATATAAAATTATAAATATTACAATCAAAACTTTTATCACACCAAGTTTCAGCGAATTGTTAAACTTAAGTGTGCTTTTAATTTTCATAGTTAACAAAGATATTTTCTGTGATATACAACATTTCTCTGTAAATTGTCCAACACTGTCTTTAAGTTGAACAAAAACTAAATTTCACGGTCGAACAAAATTTCCTTTAAATTACAGACTTAAATAATAAATAAATTCATTACAAATATGTTTCGTATTTCACACATCCTTTTACTCGCGAGGGACGTAATTTTTCAAGAATAGAACAACTTCAATACTCCAGATACAGAAACTGTCCTCCCCCCAGTTTTGAAACCAAAGTTACACCACTGAGTTAACCGAACAGTTATTATTTCGAACAAATCCAGCACTTCTTTATTTAGTAGTCAATCCTGCGAAACCAGTTTTCTAAAGACTTCAATCCTGCGAAACCAGTTTTCTAAAGACTGTAGAAATAATAACTGTTCGGTTAACAAATAATAACTGTTCGGTTAACAAATAATAACTGTTCGGTTAACAAATAATAACTGTTCGGTTAACAAATAATAACTGTTCGGTTAACAAATAATAACTGTTCGGTTAACAAATAATAACTGTTCGGTTAACAAATAATAACTGTTCGGTTAACAAATAATAACTGTTCGGTTAACAAATAATAACTGTTCGGTTAACAAATAATAACTGTTCGGCGTTCCGGTTAACAAAAAGATGAAGGGACGCCATTCCCACTCCACTCCACTTTTGTTGGCAACATTTCAGCGCCGTTCCCACTCCACTCCACTTTTGTTGGCAACTTTTCAGCGCCGTTCCCACTCCACTCCACTTTTGTTGGCAACTTTTCAGCGCCGTTCCCACTCCACTCCACTTCTGTTGGCAACTTTTCAGCGCCGTTCCCACTCCACTCCACTTCTGTTGCAACGTTTCAGCGCCGTTCCCACTCCACTTCTGTTGGCAACTTTTCAGCTCTGTTTCTTTTCGCCTTCTATACTGAAGACATTTAACTTAAAAAAGCGAGAAATGCTCCTTTTGTATTTAGACGTGAGTTCAAAGTATGGAGTTTGCTTGGTCAGTTATTTTCCACTCGTATTGTTCTCAGAAACGTGACCACTGGCTGGTCAATACATTCGAATTCGTCATGATTGTGCTTAGAATATACTGGTTTTACCGTTAACCTGCAGTTACATATGGCAACTCGCGAAATTAATGTTTACTTGTAGATCAAAGAGGTTTTCGCCAGTGCCGGATTTAGGCATAAGCTAAACAAGCTACAGTTTAGGGCCTCACAATCCGCAGGGACCTCACAAAATTGCAGATTTTTTTTCTTTTTTGCTTTTAAAATGCATTCATTTGAAAATAATTAGTATTTTTCACTTTAAATACCTTTAAATAATTAAAAGGCATATATATGTTTATAATTTTTTGTGGCGACCCAAGGTCCTGTTTTGGTACTCACCTTTGTGAGACCTTCTGGTGTAATGTTTTTAACAAGAGGCCTACAAGCTTTATATAGCTTAGGGCCTCTCCAAGTCTAAATCCGGCATTGGTTTTCGCTCGCATCCACCAAACCCACGCACTCATCCCTTCTTTGGCCCCCGTTATTACGAACTTAGACTATTTACGAGTGTCTGTGATATATGTAGTAATATTTTACATTGTGGTATTTCTTCAAAGAAACGTTGATTGTCATCGTTTAGATAATAATAAAATTTAAAGGCTTCTGTGGATTTCAGAGCTGACAAGAAGAGTTCCAACCTGTGATACCGCAAAAATATCCCACCCCTACTTTAAAATGAAAGGACGTTAAAAGGGGGTAGTCAGTACCTTAATGTGGGTGGTGGCTGGTAGAGTGTTGCTGACTGGATCCAATCCAATTAATCGATCATCGGGATTTTGGTCTTGTGTAGACCTGGGAGGGGCAGTTGCAGTTATGACCTCTTCCTCCCTCCTTGGCTATTGTTTTAATAGGGGCTTGTAGTGGTTTCTTTCTTGTCTTATTGCATTTATCCTTTTCAGGGCCATGTACACGAATTTTATCCAATGACCTATGTAAGTTAAGTTCTGGAATGGGATGACTTCTATTTTTTACTTGGCTCTATATATTTGGTTACTTGTTTGAGTAATATAGGGGTTCATGAATAGGCGGATGGTGTGTGGTATTACACGTTTAAAGTGTTATTTATTAAGAGTGTGATACAGTCTGTTCTCTTTTGGGGTTTCTGTACTGTTCTGTGAAATCCATGAATGTATTTTTAATTACTTCAAAGAAAGGATTTGTTTCTGGATTATTTGGTTTGGTTACAACTGTATTTGATTGTTGATTTACTATGACTTGATTTTTGTTCTGTTGTACATTTGAACTGGTGTTTCTGGAATTGTTTTGTTGGTTTTTGGTTGTGACCGTGCTGCCCCAGCGTAAGTGTATGTTGTAGTCTGAAACGGTGCGTTCTGTGTTACTGATGTTGGTAATAGTGATACTTAGATACCTTCCTTCTGGTCGGGAGTTCAGAATTAGGGA
>NW_013666424.1:438668-442096 GCF_000517525.1 Limulus polyphemus
GTAAAGTGCGTGAATCGATCGTTGAGAATTATAGCGTGTGTTTAAGTGTGGAAATTAAGTGTATTGCAAAGTTGTATTGAGAAACAATAAACTAGTTTTATTTAATTTCAGACTTGTATCGCTGAAGTTTCTCTGGAAGAATTTCTACGGGAAATTAACAAACGAACAGTGACGTAACAATATATATATCTACAAAAACAAAATAAAACTGATTTAAATATTCCCAAGTGACCAAACATATTAACTCTTTGAATAAATAAACACCAAAGAAAATAAATTATGGCGTTTAATTATACAGAATATCATAGTAAATTACTGTTAGTTGCCGTTCTATAGGTTTTCTAATGTAATGGATCAACGAAGACTGTAGATTGGCCTTGTTTCTAGAGATAATGGAAGAACATAGCCGGTGAGACAGTTATTAAAACATTTATTTAATCAACCGGTAAGACAGGTTCACCGTAGGTTATTTATATTTGTCTTAGAACCAAAGGCTTTCAAAAGTTGGTCTTCATACTCATGAATGTTGTGCTTCATGATGTCCATACACGGGCTTAAAAAAGGTTCAAAAGCATGTACATCCAAAACTGAAAGGAAAACATCATTACTATTATAAGTACATCAACTCTTATGCTTCTGTTTTTATTTCAATTTTAATTATCGGTTCAAAATCTTAACATTTTACTTTTTCAATAAGAATATGTGATCGTTTCAAAACACTATATCCATTCTGCATTTTCGTCTTTAATATATATATCCCTCATAGTAGGCTACTGACAGATGCCCACTCTTTCAAGAACGCTTTTATCTGGTAATTCAAATGTTACCATGTGGTTCACTAATGAAATCTGAGTGTGAAAGGTTATTTATTTACACAACAGAGGAATTTTAATAACGAGTATTCGATGTAATTAAGATGATATTAACACTGTTACTTTATATAATTAAGATGATATTAAAACTGTTACCTTATGTAATTAAGATTATATTAACACTATTACTTTATGTAATTAAGATGATATTAAAAATGTTACTTTATGTAATTAAGATTATATTAACACTGTTACTTTATGTAATTAAGACGATATTAACACTGTTACTTTATGTAATTTAGATTATATTAACACTGTTACTTTATGTAATTTAGATGATATTAACACATTTACTTTATGTAATTAAGATTATATAAACACTGTTACTTCTTCAATTAGTATATCGTTGAGGAATTTGGAAACCAAAAATGCATGAAATTTGAAGTAATCTCAGTAAAAAAAATCTTAAATTACCTATTCCAGGGTTTAAGTAAATATATATTTAGAATACTTATCCATCTCAAAGACCATGTCTTGTTGTGAATTACCTAATTACATAAATAAAGTACTTTGTATTATAATATAAGTTTATTTATTTATCTATAGCTAGAGGAGTTTATAACTTGTCAAAGCACATTTGTTGGTGCAAAGTCCAGATAGTGTTGTGCAAATCCCAATTCCGAACCACTGGCCTGCAACAACTGTTTTTATTTTATAAGTTATTGTAACCCACTTTCTTTTTATTATAATTATCTTATTGTTAACATCACCGGAAGTTTGGCAATTAGCCTTGGCAATGATCTCAAGGCTGTTCTAGAAATAATGCCTAATTTAATTTGGTTTAAGTAACAATTGTTTTTTCCACACACCGTCATGCTTGCTCCACTTCCATGCTCTTTTGCGCAGTCTTCTAGTTGACCAGTGGGACCTCTGTTCAATCTCTTTTTTTCTTGTCTCAGTCTACATGAAATTGCAATGACAACATCATTCAGAGGCTATACCATGATGCCCAACGGCTGTCTTTTACCAGATATTTGATCTGCTTTCTTAATTAACATTATGCCACTGTGGCTTGGATTACAGATCATTATCGGATGAACCTTCAAGTATCTCAGAGTTTTTACTTGTATTCTCTATGTTTCCAATCTTCAGATGAGATTTGGAGAGTCTGTTGGGAGTTACTAGTCAGCCCTGACAACTACGTCCTAATATATTTCAAATTCTGCTTTAAGTGACCTGAATTGTCCAGTTTTTACCACTGACCATTCAAACACTATATGGCTATCTCTTCACACAGCTTCTGCTCATGGTTTCATCTGTGTTGATCAGACCTGACCTTTCCTTCTAGACCTCGGTATTAGTCTTCATTGTGTTTAACTTATTGCTACCTGCTCGAACCTACTCAATACTTCTGATATTTTCCAGGGAAAATATTCCTTTACATCTTTCTTGGCTTTACTGATCCGTGACTGTACCAATTTAATCTCTGTATTAATGTTTTACCTACTTTCTCTCAAGTGCTGATATAGTGGATGAGATATGGGTTGTGTTTGCTTGACTGGCTAATATCTTTGGTATGATAGGCTGCTACTGCTGTTATTCTGCATCCTCTGTAACTTGGTCATTGCCGACTTTGTTGTTGATACATACAAGTGGATTCTATATACCGTTCTTGTCGTGTTTGTTGCTTTCATCAGACTAACGAGACTTCTTTGATGCACATTCTGGGCTGCAGCATAGTTGAGTTGGGTAAAACTTTGAGATGATCAATAAGTGAAGGCTTTGTCATTCAAAAGACTCAGAAACGTGGCAGAGCCACCATGTGGAACTCTTCTCTCTGTGTATGTCACCTTGAAGTGTATGATACCTGGTACCCAATATCCAACAGACGTTACTTGATTGGTTAGAAATATTTTTACATATAATCTTCCAGCAGAGGATTGTGCTGTTTTCTTGCAGATCCATGTGATATGCTTGCAATAATTATGTCATCAACATATGTATATTGTACCACTTTGGGACATTCCAGTCAGATGGGGCTCTTGCTCTATATTCATGAGAGGATTTGGGAAAACAGTAAATATATTTTCCTTTGTCATAATGTTTTAAAGAATGTATTCCTTGCCAGTGATCTTCGGTTTGACTGTAATAATCATTACCCCCCCCCGTGTTTTTTTATAAACAAGTACTTGGCATTATGGTTATAAATTCAGTTTGGACCTTTAAAAATCCACATAGAAATGGTTATTTTAAAAACCATATGAATGGAATAGCTACCATTTTGTTAAAAGATAAATAAATAATGGTGAGTCTAGCAAACACTGTAAGTTTAAAAATTCAAACAAGAAAATTGGTATATTATCTGTCTTAACACGTTACATAAATTAGAATTTGTGAAGTGTGAACTTTCATCTAATTGAGAGGTAACTGAACTTCCAAATATTTTTTCTTAGTTTTTTCTCCATCTATTGAGAGATAACCGAACTTCCAAGCATTTCTTCTCCATCTATTGAGAGATAACTGAACTTCCAAGTATTTATCCTTAATTTATTTTTCCATCTATTGAGAGATAACTGAACTTCCAAATATTTTTTCTTAGTTTTTCTCCATCTATTG
>NW_013666425.1:0-26573 GCF_000517525.1 Limulus polyphemus
ATGTGATAATTATAATACCCTCGTTATTTACTTATAATCAATTAGTTAATCTAAAGACTGTCGATCTTAGAAACTATATGAATAACTAACTGTAATATCAAAATAAAAATTGTGAATATAATATTCACGCTTCTTTAAGTAAAAACGATGTTTAAGTAAAACATCATATCACTATTCATGTGATAATTATAATACCCTCGTGATTTACTTATAATCAATTAGTTAATCTAAAGACTGTCGATCTTAGATACTATATGAATAACTAACTGTAATATCAAAATAAAAATTGTGAATATAATATTCACGCTTCTTTAAGTAAAAACGATGTTTAAGTAAAACATCAATGTCAGAACTACATGAAAATATGCTAAAATATTCAATATCTAACGTTTTAATTTATAGTTTCAAACTAGCATCTTTCTATTCTTTTAAATATCATCGTGTTGAGATGAGTTACTACACATTTATTATTGGCTTTAAAATATGCCCATTTTTCTATTCGCTTACATTAAACCTTTCTTTGTACCTTGATAGTGATTTATAAATTACACTCGAGCATATATGGCCTATTGGTTAGTAAATCGAGCTGCAGATCAAATGGCCCAAGATTCACGCCGCGATGCCTTTAAACACTTTTTGCATTTTTCAGCTATGGGCACGTTATAAGAGTAACTGTGAATTCCATTATCAGTTTAAAGTCGGACAAAGCCTTTGTGGGGACTGGTGCTTATACTAGCTGCATTGTCTCTCATTAGTAGTTCAAAATTAGGTACGGCTATACCTGAACCCCTAGGATCTCCCACCCGGACATTTAGTTTATGGCGTTAGTATTTCAAAATTAGGTACGGCTATACCTGAAATGCCTAGGATCTCTCATCCGCACCTTAGTTCATTTGCGCATAAGGTATCGTTCAGGCTGAAAATGTCAACAAAATTAAACTTATAATGACGCTTTGAAAACACAACTGTGAGCTTATTTTCTCGGGTCAAACCTAGTATGTATTTATTTTTTTGTAAAAGTATTGTAATTTACAAATGTTAATGTGGATGTTTTGCGAAATGTCCATACCAGGGTAAAACAAAAACATATTCTATAGACGCTACATCATTAACGTTAAACTCGACTAAGATGTATGTTTCACGAAACCTAAAAGTGGAGGAAATTATTATAAAATCTACATCCAGAAAATTAAGTACTAAATTATCGGCTTTTCTCGCTTCAGTGTCTGAGCGACAGTACACTTGTTGAGTAGAATGTGAAATGACGGCAATTGCTTATTAAAGAAACACTTATAAAAATATATAGATGACTATATAATCTACTTATGTAGCTCAATTGTAGGGGGCGATGCTTACGTCAGAATAGCCTGTGGCATAAGACTGGGCTAAATGTATCACAGAATTAGAACACTGTAGTTTAACACTGAAATATTGTGATTTGGCAGAAGGATAGCTAATATCATGTGCGTTGTGTAGGTGGCGACACCGTATATGTAAATCTGCCTGTAGCAACTAATGAAATGTGGATCAAATGTAAGTGTTTATTCTTCTAGACCTTCAGATTTATGCTTTCTCGGCATCTACACGTCGTAACACAATTCTGAAAAGTAAGTTGTGCAAGTCATTGGTTCCAACCGGATACATTAGCAAACACACAACATCCTGTATCGTTGTAAGATAAGTTGGAAAGCGAAACAAACTGCTATGTTATTATTATTATTAAAAACATTTAGAACGTCTAAATTTTTTTATGATTCTTAATACAACGAATTTTTTATACTAATTTCCACAAGGAATTTGTGGGGAAAAAACAACTAATCAAATATATTAATATATGATCCAAATCGATAGTAAAGGTGCTCGGATTCTCGTAGGTGGGGGTGAGGGAATCAGCACTAGAATATTTACTTATTTGACCTAAGGTATGCCACACTTATTTTTAATAGCACAAACAATACGATTACACTGCTGAATACTGAAGAATTAGGCTTATGTGAGGGGTGAGGCAATGTTTAAAAAAAGGTAACATTTATAACTTTCCTGTCGAAAATCCTTTAGTGAAACTGTTATGTACCAAAACATCTAATTTCAATGTGATTCTAACTGTCGTGACTTCTTCACTTTTCGGTAAAATGTTTTGCAATATAAAAAATATAGTACCTTAGTATTAACAAAAATGTTACAACGACCAGGTACTTTTTTGTTACTTAAATTAAGTGCAGTTCTATCAGAAAATGCCTTACCAATTAAGGGTTATTTATAACTATAGTGTATTTGGTAAAATTTCTTATCGCGATGTAACCGGGTTGACGCTGGGATATCAGCTGAGCTCTGTTGTGTTTTCGTGTCATCATGTTCATTTTCATAAACAACATTAATTATTAGAGCAGTTTTAGATGTTTATTTCGCTGTTCTTAACTGCAATGTCTATAATAATAAAAACTAACTTTTCAATGTGTACTATTGAAATAATTTAAAAGTATAGGAGCTTGTTATGACAAAATTACAATACTATCTCTAGCCCCCCCCCCCTTTTTTCTACAAGGTTTAATAAAAATAACTTACAAGATGAAGTATACTAATAAATGTGTATATATATTATTATTTTTCTAGATAACAAGAAAGATGAAGATTGGAGGCTTAAAGTTTCGTCTACTTTTTTCATTTCAACTAATGTTCTTGACAAACGTTTGCCTGTCTAACCTTTCTCTTAACCCATACCAATGGCCTGTTGACCACCTTCGTAGAGTGATTGGAGCTGTAAAGGTGACCAACACTAGCAATTACTTTGGTTTTAGTCTGTATGAGAACCTTAAAGGTCATGATAATGTTTTGATTTCACCTTACAGCCTGGCAAGTGTAATGGCTATGCTATATCTTGGTGCACGTGGTGTAACTAAAAATGAAATGGATTTAGCATTGGGGTATAATTCAGTTAATTTAGATAACAAAGACCTCGTGCTCGGGTTTCAGCAATCATTACTGATTCTCGACCCCGAATCTAATGATTACCAGCTGGAAACAGCAAATTCCCTTTTGGTTCAAAACAATTTTAATATTTTGGATGAATATAAACGGACGCTAGAAGGTAATTTTGGGGCAAATGTGCAAAATGTGGATTTTATTAATAAAGCGGAATTAGTCCAACGATATATCAATGGCTGGGTAGCTTTTAAAACAAAAAACAAGATCCCTATCCTCCTGAATGAACCTCTTAAGCCAGAAACACGTCTAGCTTTTCTGAACGCCGTGTACTTTAAAGGTGATTGGGAAACCAAGTTTGACTCGGCCCTGACCAGGAGAGGCACCTTCTACAACAATGGAAATGTCCCGACCCAAGTTCCTATGATGATGCTAAGAGGAATATTTCCATTTGCTTACGTTTCCAGTTTAAGGTCCTACATTCTTGAAATGCCTTATAAAGGTCATGATGTAAGTATGTTATTGTTGTTGCCTAAGAGTAGAAATGGCTTATCTGACTTGGAAAAGGACCTGTCTTCCGCTTCTCTTGACTCTGTTACTTCTAACTTACGAGAAATGGGCGTCATGGTCACTATTCCTAAGTTCAAACTTGAAGAAACCTACGAAGATGACTTAAAACAAAGCCTAGAGTCTATGGGAATGTCAAGTTTATTTAGTGAAGCCGGCGCAAACCTAGAGGGTATCACTGGCCAACGTGACCTATATGTAACCAAAATAACCCACAAGACACTTATCGAAGTCAACGAAGAAGGGACTGAGGCTTCAGGAATCAGTAGTGTCGTCGCAGGTGTTCGGGCAGGTGGCAAGAGGCCAACTTTTACTGCTGACCACCCGTTTATATTCTTTATTCGTCACAGTCGATCTGGTATTGTTTTGTTTATGGGACGCGTTTCACAACTGTGACCACATATTTTCTCTATGTGTGCCGCAAAGCTGATGAAAGCAAACTGGCAACAAATCCATTAAACTGACTTAAATCAAAATTCTGCCGTTATAACCATTATGAATTCATCAGGAGAACACGACACTACTATAAATCATTTGCTCAACTCCGGTTT
Organism: Limulus polyphemus; assembly: GCF_000517525.1. Classification (NCBI taxonomy): domain Eukaryota; kingdom Metazoa; phylum Arthropoda; class Merostomata; order Xiphosura; family Limulidae; genus Limulus; species Limulus polyphemus. The sequence goes on from NW_013666425.1 coordinate 4,041, forward strand.
TTAGGTGTACTTTAAAGTGGACATTTCAAACAGATGAATCCAATACCTCTTCAAATGTACAAAGAAGAAACGTTACTTTTATTTTGAAGTAATGTGTGTTTGACAGGTATTATTATTTTATTTTAGTTGAATTTAAACAAAAGTGTTGCGCTAGCAACATTACAATACTCAAACTGCCACTTGTGGTGGGATGAAACTAAAATGCTGTAAATGGTTTCCAAAGTGACTTAAATCGGTATCTTTAGTAAAATGAGATTTAACTAAGCTCTGGTAATATTTACTTTTGTAATGTTTATGTACTACAAGCAAATACGAGGAGGTCCAATAAAAACTAGACTGAAACAAAATAAACTAAGGTAAAATCTAGTTCCATAATAGTTTATTTTGTGACAAACTTGCTGTACATTGGTTACACCTTGAATAATAAATAGTCAATATGTTTACCATTGAATCAGAGTAATTTTTGTTCTAGATAACCTTGGGTACCCGATGATGACAAAACCTTGTCGAAACGTTGTACATTTGTTGTTATGTTAAACTTATATTTATGGTTTTCTTCGTTACCCATTCAAGCCGTCTCCAACCATTATTAACTTTGGATATTTTCTACTATTGAACAAATAACTATTACATGGAAGCCTAACACTTAACACATACAAATGTGTTGTGGTTTAGTTTTTACTGGATTATCCAGTACGCGGATTTATTAGGTATAATTCGCATGGTAAATCTTAAAGCATACTACTATGCTTCTTTAAGCATCCATTAGTTAGTAGTCCAAAAGGAATACAAAAAAAAACATTAAAAATGATTTTAGAAAAGTATATAAAAACTGCATAAATAATATAACTAGACTTTTTCGTGTACAATAAATTTGTAACCCAGATTTCATATGATTTTAGTTCACTCCAAATTATCTGAGATTAAACTTGTTGAATTGTGTTTATGTGTTTAATTGAGATATCTTAAAGTGAATTTTTATATGTTTGAATAACTAATATCATAAATATGTTTGTATTTACAGAAAAACATTAGTTTTTGTTTTGTCATGCGCAATGAATAAAATGTTACACATTCATTTCTTATTATCTCGATTGCTGTATACTTCAAGCAAACGAAATACCTATGTTAGTAGGTTTCCGTAGAATTCTGCGAATAAACAGTTAAAGAAGTATCATACATATAAGATAATTCCTTGGAACATTCTGTGTAAGCGTGTTCATCTGTTTAATGTTCAAAACCATTACTTTTTATAAATCATTTCATTCGTTCTAGAGAATATAATACAGTAATTTCATCGCCAATCACAAAATTAAGTTCGAAGACGTTTTATTTTCTAACTTGGAACGTGTTTTGACAGATTTTGTTTATCATAGCTGCTGTTAAATACTTTATTGTAAAATGTTAATTTTAATTAAATGTTCTAACAGATATCCTTATTCTAAACAATTATTTGTGGTTTATTGATATAAAATTAAGACTATACTCGATTGAAAATTTATGTGGTTGCCTTAGAAGTCTCCAATCAAGTATTTGTGTTAATCAAAATGAACTAGGATATGAGCTGTTTCACTCATTTCTACATTATATTCCTCACGAGGTTTACATATTCCACAGTCCAGTGAATACTTTAAAAAATGAACTAACTGAAAGTGTTCCCGAACCTGTAAATAGAGTATAATAGTTGACGGTAATAAGATATTTTTCAAAGTATAATCATTAAATTTTACCTACATTCTTCTTAAACCAATGTTATGATTTAGTTTAGAATTTAGAAAAACAAATAACACAGATAACCTCGTTTTTATAAGTAATGTAATTGTAGTATTTGATGATGTCGAAATACTCAAAGTTTAAACTGAAAATAAAGTATTAAAACCACTGAAATTTGTCTATCAATTGTATATATGAATGACAATCTACTCTGGACACGTAAACATTTAAATGCCTCTTTTTCACTTCCTATATGATTGCTCTCGCTTTATAAGTTGAAACAAAAACATTAATAAAACAATTAGTAATACAATATATGTGTGTGTATATAACATCTACCAAAGAACATTTGAGTGAAAAGCAAAAACTCAAATTTTACTTTAACTCAAATAGTAGGTGATATCTGATAAACATAGAAAAATATAGCAACTTGGTATTACTCACGTGATGTAAAACATTTGCACCGAGCTTAGCTCATAATTTACCATCATATTTTATTCAGTATAGTTCTGTGATATTTTTTCTGTGAATTAGGAACAAAACTGGATGTAACTTTCTTTAAATAACGAAGAAGAACACAATAAGAACTGTATACGTGTATAAAAGATACTAAATGCTTTATGCTGTATTATATTATATCGTTAACAACCCATGAAGTTTTTTAATTACGTAACTATATAGTCACGTGCAACAGACACGTGTGTGAAGATAGAAGCATTCATAAACAACAAAAAATGTAAAAACAATTTGCTCAGGGCTGTTTGAAACTTCCAACAGACAAAACTTTGTACGATTTTAGTTTAGTAAAACATGATTCTCAAAAATGCTACGTTTGTCATAACCAGATTGTTAATGTTTTCAAATATCAGCCATATATTAGTTGTGAACTATGACTCCAATATCTAGAACTGCAAAAACGTCATGGTTTGTTTGTTTTATTGTTAAACACAAAACTACACAATGAGCTATTTATGCTGTGCCTATCACGAGTATCGAAACTTAGATATTAGCATTATAAGCCTTCAGACTTGCCGATAAGCTACGGTGGGCAAAACTTTACGGTTTAAGGTTTATGTTGTACGATCTGAAATTATATATTTTTCTCTAAGTCTATATATATGGAAACAAGCACAGTTTAAAGAGAATGTGTTGTTATGGTAAAACTGTAGAATTAGGATGGAATTAATCATAACGAGAGCATTTAATTTAGAAACATTAATCAAAAATGAGGGTAGAAAATTCTGAATAATAAATGTGTTTTGTGGTAAACGGGTATGCACGTAAGAAAAGAAATAAACATGAGAATAAATACATTTAATTCTATCATATGAAACCAAATTTAATGATAATCTTCACAATCTAGTGTCAAAGCATTTCTTATTTAAATGTCACTGAACTATTGATTGCACTATTTAAACATGATTTTATTATACAATTGTATTAGAATACAAAACAAGAGGAAAAATAACATTTTCATTGTTACTCTTGAGATTAACCTCAATTGTACAAGTAACAAATCTACCTTTGTTACTTAGTACACATACAAATACTTCAATTCCGTAGTTGAATGCTCTTACTTCCAGGTGACAATCTAAATAAACCATGAAATTATTTTTGTTGGTTCCTCAATTGAACAATGTTACTTCTAGATAACGTACTCATTTATAACTTACAAATTATGTTTTACTAAAACATTTTTAAGTCATATAAATCTATTTACTTGAAAAACTTAGAGAAAAAACATTTTCTCCTTATTTTCATAATACATGCAATAGAATGTTAAGTATGCGTATTTTTATAGGAAAGCCATATCGCTGTGTCCACCGAGGGGAATTGAACCCCTGATTTTAGTATGGTAAATTCGTAGAGTTACCGGGTCAGAGAGAGTTAAGTACACGAAGCACTATGACAATGTCAACAGATACTACTTACATTAATTTAACGTTTCAGGTTCATATGGTTATTATTATTATTTACACCAGAGCTTTCCAAGTAACTTTTAAATAGTAACAGCTTTAACTGTCAGGAAACACATAGACAATATGAATGTTGCCAGTAACTCCAAAACAAAGCAGTTTTTTCTCTCTACTTGAAGCAACTTTGCTCACTTTGGTAGTTTAATTTAAACAGATATTATAATATTGTAAATAAACATTTGCCCGTAGATGATGGCTGTTGACATCAAAGAGAGATTGTAATACTGTAAACAAACATTTGCCCGTAGACGATGGCTGTTGACATCAAAGAGAGATTGTAATACTGTAAACAAACATTTGCCCGTAGACGATGGCTGTTGACATCAAAGAGAGATTGTAATATTGTAAACAAACATTTGCCCGTAGACGATGGTTGTTGACATCAAAGAGAGATTGTAATACTGTAAACAAACCTTTGCCCGTAGACGATGGCTGTTAACATCAAAGAGAGATTGTAATACTGTAAACAAACATTTGCCCGTAGACGATGGCTGTTAACATCAAAGAGAGATTGTAATACTGTAAACAAACATTTGCCCGTAGACGATGGCTGTTAACATGAAAGAGAGATTGTAATACTGTAAACAAACATTTGCCCGTAGACGATGGCTGTTAACATCAAAGAGAGATTGTAATACTGTAAATAAACATTTTCCCGTTAACGATGGCTCTTGACATAAAAATATTTTAACTCCGCAGTAAGGATTATCTAAAACAGCTATTATTATTTAGGATGATCCAGTTCTAATCAATGCATGTTTGTTTACCTGCTTAAAACTCCTTAGCTAAAGTTCATGACTATACTAACGAGAGACGGTATATAGGTGAAAACAAAATACACATCACCAATAAGGCCCTTATATTAAGAAGAAACAGAAAATATACTCAATTGTTTCACTATAAAGATTGCCCATTATGTTTGTGTGTATGTGTTAACATGCACTAGCCGGAGTTAGCTGGTTCGATTACCGAAATTATTAGTATGATAACTGAGAACTGTTCGACGGTGTATGTGGACTATTTTGTTTTAGGAATTTTATTCGAAAATGACAATAAAAAAACGCCTGAAATTGAGCACATTTCCATTTTTTATAGACTTTTAGTTTGCATCACCCAGAGTTGGCTAGCCCTATTATCGTAGTTTGTGTATGGTAACTAGAAACTGTCTGGCGGTGGACCTGAGCTATTTTATTTTAGGATTTTTGCTCGAAGTGGTTCGTTATGTATTTCGAGCAAACTCTAGCCGTCCATAATTTAGCAGTGAAAGACTATAAGGAAGGCAGTTAATCATCACCACCCACCGCCAACTCTTAGACTACTCTTTTTTTTACCATCAAATAGTTGGATTGACCGTTATCACATTATTACGCCCCCACAGCTGAGTATGCTTAGGGGACGGGGAATCGAACCCGCGATCCGTAGATTGCGAGTCGAGCGCCCTAACCGTCTGGCTATGCCAGGCCAAGCCCGAAATGGAAGATAAAAAAGCTCCTGAAATAGGACACATTTTCCTCTTTTTTAATAGACTTTTGGCTTTGAATTTAAGACACGAGTACTTAATCAGTTAAATAAATCAATTATCACCTTTCGCAAAGCAGAGTATGCAATTAACATTTAATGAGGTCTTTGGGGATTTGATAACGAAAGAAAGGAGGAAGAGGAACATTATTTAACATTGTTCTTTATTCAATTTTTGCTTCCTTAACGAGTATCCTCAAGGAGGTCCGTACATATTATAACCATTTACATTATACTGAAAAAATAATCTTTCTAATGAAAATTATTGAGGAAAGTTATATATCTAAAAATTATATGTATTGTATAGCATGTGAGATGATTTCATAATATTTTTTTTAGAATCATTAGCAGTTTGCACACAAACAGTATATCTTTTGCTTGTATGGCAATAAAATTGTATTGATTATTTCAATTGAATATGCTGTTAATGTTTTTATGTTTACTGACTAATTCAAGCTATGCAGTATAAACTTATCATTATACACATAAACACACACACACATATGTATGTTATCCAACATATAATTTATGGACTTTTCTTAATCGTTTAATGTAATAAAATTTCCAGACTTGGCAGTACTACTACTTCTTAGACGAACTTTTTCGAAACCTTTTGAACAAGAGTATTAGTGATAGTTATATCGTTAGTTGCACAAGAATAGGGAGTCATACATACACCAGTTCTGAAGAAGGCAGAGTCCATATATTTGTTTTTTTATGTTAAGACAGATTTTTTCTTTCAAACGACATGTATCTTTTACTGGTATAAATCTCGTAGTATAACATAGACAGACGGTTGGTAACGTTATATTAAAACGATTGTGAACATCCAAGTCAGCAAATCACGTGACAACCACAACCGATATAAAAGTCGCGGTGGAATATTGTATGTCAGAACTATAATTTAAAATTGTTTGGCGTTTCATGGATAGTGTGATGCGACCGAAAATTGGTCGTTCTTGACAAGATATGCAACAGCTATTTCCGACATAAGATATTCACTAAAGTCATAATAATGTGTTCAGATGCGGAATTTATGATTTCTAGGACGGAGATATCCATTGCATATAATTTCACTGAAAAACAAATGAATATGGATCAACTTGGGGCACCAGGACCATCCAGATGTTGACCCAAGTCGCACACCAATCATGGTAACCAAAGTACGAAGTCTTGCAAGAGATGAGAATCTACGAACACAAAGGCCACTGGTAAAAGCCATCCACATGCCTCAGTAAACAGCATGTAACATATTAAAGAAGGATCTCCGTTTGTGTAGCTTTGTGTTTAACAACAGATAAACAGAAAAATGTACGAATCACTAAACTGATAGAAAAGAAAATGAAAAGTGAGCTTAATCTATTATGTTTCATTAATATTCTGTATATAGTCTCAGAGATCAAAATATGCTACAAGTTGAGGTTCCAGTAGCTTAAAACATTTCTAAGACTTTTCGTTCTGTAGTTCTTTCTCAGAGGCTACAAAAAGTCACTGAAATACGTTTAGAACCAAAATATCTTTCAACTATTAATTTTAAAGTAATGTGCATATTTTATCTAGTGGTATTAAGTTTGAAGTAAATATAAAGTGAACATTCACGGGTTTTAATGCACTAAAGTTTTTAGGATTTCGTCGACAGGACTCATAATTCTCATCAATTAAAAGTTAATGTAAACATACAAGCCAATTCAAAGCGATATTCCTATGTATACCAGGGTGGGTTTTTTTCTCCAAGTTTGAGTCTCAGGAAAAAGGGTAATTTTTCAAAAGTTTGCATAAGTTAACGATTTCTAAAATTATGTTTGCTTAAGATAATCTATCTTTAATCCTCTAAATACATTATATCTTTGTGATGTGAGGGTCGCATTCTTCATTCTTCTGAGCTTCAGGGATAAACATTGACGGTTTTTTTCATGAAATAACTTCTTTTTACTTAAAATATTTTATGTTTAGAAATCGGTGATAAAAAACACATTTAGCGTTATATAAATATTAGTTTTAAAAGTTACAAATCCTCTCAATTTAACTTCCCATCATGCAGTGCTAAAATATGTGACTCAACCTGTAGCTTGACATTTGACAATAGAAACGTGATAGAAGGATACTTTTTGAATTTAGTTTGACAGATGCATAAATTCTAAATAAGAATAGTTTCAAGCATAAAAACTTAATAATTCAAATTTATAGAAGTAATTTACTTGAAGTAAATTGCAGGTAATAATTTTTACAAGTAAACACTGTGTAATCCAAAAGGAAATATTAAAGTATTCTGATAAAACGAGTTAGCACACAGGATCATATACAAAATGTGCAATGAATTAATAAAACGCGCTTTCGCATAGTTGAACACTTTGCTTCAGGAGAATAAAGAAGAAGAATAGTGAACTATTTGAAAGCGCTCGAGTTTTGGGTAATTGAAAGTATGTTACATACTCTTAATGATCCCAGATTTATTTGCGGCTCTTCAACTAACAGATTACGAAGTTTGTGAACAGGACATGCAATTAAACAGACAAAATGTAATTTTCCGCAATCGAACGAAACAGAGTTATATTACATATGTAGTGTACTAAATATTCGTTGCTTGAGATATTAATATTTATTACAGGAGGTCATGATACTATTATCACCACTAAACACGAGCTTTGCGTCCTTTTCATTTCCCAGTAAACTGCAAATTTCCAGTTCTTATTTCTCACAACTGACTTTGGATGAAAAAATAGTCCGGATAAATCTGGGCTGGCTTCATTAGATTACACAACGGACTTCCGGACGACTATGTATGATTACATAACTTGTACACTAGCAGATATTTCATAAGGAAAGGATATAATAACTGTGATGTATACTGAAATATTGGTATATATATATATATGTTAACCGGCCTAAAAAAGAGAAATAGAATTGTAATTAAACTCAATACCTCCTCTTAAAGGATGTAAGAAGGAAAATTACTTCATTCTATATGATCATGATGTATTGAAGAAAAGCTTGAAAACTATTGTATTATACTGAGTAGCACAACATCGACAAATACAATGAAGCCGTTGTATCTTGAGAAGTGTAATATTTATTACATCCAAGACAAATTATAAAATAATACCAATAGGTTGTTTTAAGCGCAAAACCACACTTCATCTGCCAGAATCTCATGAGAGAACTGATTAATGAATATAGCTGTGATGGAAAACGAAAAACATAAGTACTTGTTGCTTCACGTTAACATAAATTTATGGACATTTATAAAATATACGCATAATGTGTGTAGTGAGACACTAGATAGGCTTCAACATGTACATTCTAATTAAACCCGTCACAGAGTGAAAAAATCCAAGAATCTTCTATTGTATTCAGATACTTTCTCCGTTCATGTCAAGTTGTTTACTGATATTCATTAATTCTGGAACAAGAAACTGTGTAGCCTTTTGTGTAGTTTTACAACAACAAAAACAATGATATTATCAATATTTGTCTTTCGGATATTGTGCAGAACTTTTTATTTGAATACTTTAATTATTCAGTCCTGAATTATTTGAAAACTTAAAAGAAATATAAAAAATATCCTTTAAAGTTAACAATTATGATAAAAAGCTTGTTTATAAATTGATTAAAAACAGTATTTACTGAATGGTGTGTTTACAGTATTATAAATTGATTAAAAACAGTATTTACTGAATGGTGTGTTTACAGTATTATAAATTGATTAAAAACAGTATTTACTGAATGGTGTGTTTACAGTATTATAAATTGATTAAAAACAGTATTTACTGAATGGTGTGTTTACAGAATTATAAATTGATTAAAAATAGTATTTACTGAATGGTGTGTTTACAGAATTATAAATTGATTAAAAACAGTATTTACTGAATGGTGTGTTTACAGAACTATAAATTGATTAAAAACAGTATTTACTGAATGGTGTGTTTACAGAACTATAAATTGATTAAAAACAGTATTTACTGAATGGTGTGTTTACAGAATTCACCTGAAATCATTTTAGTTCGGTAACATGCCCTAGGAAGAGGATAACGCCTCTTCGATTGTCTCGGATCAAGAAGAGGAATGGACGATTAGCAAGGAACTCAAAAGGTTTTCGTTTACTGATGATAGTTAAAACAGTATTTACTGAATGGTGTGTTTACAGAATTCACCTGAAATCATTTTAGTTCGGTAACATGCCCTAGGAAGAGGATAACGCCTCTTCGATTGTCTCGGATCAAGAAGAGGAATGGACGATTAACAAGGAACTCAAAAGGTTTTCGTTTACTGTTGATAGTTAAAACAGTATTTGCAGCCGCTTCGGTTCCCTCCTCATCCACCCGAATTACGGCTTTGTGGACCACTTCTTCCACAAACAGGTCACGTGTTCCAGTAATACCTGAAAAATCAGCTTCAATGTCACTGAAAGCTGTCTGCATCCCCAAAGACTTCAGTGTTTCTTTAAGTTTGCGATCGTCTTTTAGTTCGAATTTCGGCAAGATAATTTGTAAAGTTTCCTTTCCCATCTGAGTTAGTATTTCGTCTAATGTAGTTAACGTGAGTGCGTTCTCTACTTTCTCGAGGTTACTGTTTGGTGTTGGAAGAAATATTATCATGCTTATGTCATTACCAACATATGGAAGATCTACAACATAGACGCCCAGTTTTTTGTCTACAGTAAATAATACTTCATTAATCGTGTACATCATCGGTACAAAAACTTTCTGACCGTTTTCATTGGTGAAAGGTCCTACGTATGTGAAATCGGGGTTGAATGGGTTTGACCATTTACCTTTGAAATATACACCATTCAGTATCATCAGTTTGGTGGTTTCAGGTGGCACCTCTGTCAGCAGTTTCCTGATGTTTCCCTTGGAAGACCTGTATCCCCATGCATTTACCCACTGTAACACTCCTTGTCTTCTGGTGAAGTTAATTTCTGTGATAGATGAGTTGTAGAACCGTTTTAAGTTATCTTTATATGACTTGAAGATAGTGTATCCTTCTCGGATCAGAACTACATTGGCATTGCTAAGCTCATTTTTATCACTAGAACCACTCTTTAATAAATTATCCTCTTTTCTCAATAAGTCGTGAACCGACACCCCTTTAATTCCCACGAATCCATACCCCAAAACATTTTCCATTTCATGAGCTGTTCTACCTGAAGCACCAAGATACGCCATCCCAAAAGCCATGGACAAGCTCCATGGGGACATAACTATATTATGTTTCTTATCCAATGCCTTAAGGACAGACAGAGCAAGCTGGTTGTTGGCTTTGACAATCTTGCTTTCCGCACTGTCGGTGACATCAACTTGACCACTGAAAAGGACACCACCACAAATGGCGAAAAAGCCGAAAATGGCTGTCAGAGGTAGCAACATCATTGTGCCGATCTAAATCTGTAAAATCAGAAGAAGAAAAAATTAGCTCATCAACTAATTTCATTGGAAAGCTCATATATAGATAAACAAGTCTTCATATAATAACACATTCAACAACCTCTAGGTGGCAGAAAATAAACTCATCAAGGTTAACAGTGCACTTTTTAACATACAATGGTTAATTAATTTTGTTTATTTACCAAGAATATCTCAATATTATCTGATTGGTCCAAGTAGAAGTTGAAGAGAATTAGAATTTTGTTTGTTTGTTGTTAAGCGCAAAGCTACACAAGGAGCTATCTGCGCTCTAGCCACACCAGGAATCGAAACCTGATTTTTAGTGTTATAAGCATTCATACTTGCTGCTGAGACAATGGAGGGGGGCTAGAATTTAGTTTCACACGTACAAATTAAAACAAAATAATTAATGTCATAATTTGATTCCAGGTCTTATGATCCTAAAGGTGATTTTCTGGTTGATTCCAGGTCTTAGGGTCCTAAAGATGATTCTCTGGAATATCAGTAAAAGAGAGAGGTACTAACTCTCTATACAGTGTCGAAGGCTTTGATAGTTAAACCAATGTAAAAAACAAGAATTAAAAAATAATTTCTTGATAAAACATTTTTCTTTAATAAAACTTTAGTTAAAGTCAAACAGTTGTGTAATACACAAGTTTATCAAAAACAACAGCGTAAATCAGCTTAAGTACGACTGCGTAAGGAAAAATATGGTGAGTCAATATGTCAATGCAAAGTGTTTTCACCACAATAGGGAAGTGAAATATGAACTAGTAAATCGTATAAAAAAGTATCATACATATTTTCACACAACATGAAAAAGCGACTACAAATATATAACAAAATCTTACATCTTTCTCAGATTTACTGTTTAGCATTGCATTTCATATCCTTTTCTATGAAGCAACATAGTTCTCTGTTTTCAGCGGTTTGAATTCAAATATTTTCCTATCCTTAAGTGATCCAGACGAGCTTCAGAAAAATTAATTTTTGCATCACTATCTTTTTCAGTACGAAAGATTTTATTTAGAGTTAACCACAAAGCTACAGAATGAGCTATCTGTGCTGTACCCACCACGAGTATCAAACCCCGGTTTTTAGTAGTGTGCACCCTTTGACTTATCAATGAGCCACTGAGAAACTAATACGAAAGAAGTCTGCAGGCTTAAGGCGCTATAATTTGGGTTTCGATACTACCCTTGGAAAGTAGAACACAAATAACCTATTGTGTAGCTTTGCGCTTGACACAACCGAACTAATACGAAATCGAATTTTTAAAAATTATTAAAATTCACAGGAAAGAAACATTAAGAGAAATTTTAGAAGGGCATTATTGGCAACTGAGCTTTAACAAAAACGATTGCATGATTTAAATCTAAACATGTATATATCATAGAAAAACATTATGACGTATTCATCGATGTAAATGCTCCCTCCATAGGTTTAAGTTCAAATGTTTTGTCTTGCACAAACAAAAGTTGTAATATGTCGAGTTATAATAATAGCGTTCTACTAAAAAAATCTTAATATCCTTCTTATAAAAATGTTATCCATTTATGTGGAAATAACAACAAGCTTAGTCAAAGCATGTAAACCAATTAAAGGCCACTATTCGAATTAATTAAATCTGAAAACCAGCTTTAACATTTGATATAAAAATCATACACAAAATGTATAGGAAGTGTTTAAAAATGAACTTATAATGAAAATCTTTAACAATAACACTCCGTTTTTACCTTCGAATATGAAATTTAATGTTTTATTGTTGATTGGTGGTCGACTCAGTTTTGATTATTTCGTTATGTAATTGTGTAACAGTAGTACTTGCTCAGCACAGTCTGCAACATCAATATGGATTGAAGTGCTGTTCAAATGTTGGAAACTGGACACACACGTATACAAGCTGGATCTCGTTCTGGTGTCGCGTCATTGGGTGAGTGATCTGTCTCTAGACATCCTGGAGAATGTTGTGGAAGATCAACGTTATATCTGCACAGCATACCCATCACGAATCACTAGTATATTGTCCCTAGGCGAAGTATGACAGAAACTATAATAATTAGCATCAGTCCTCCAGTTAACCATACAGCATCGTGCAGCCCGTTTGGTCTTTTGTCGGGATTGTCCAAATGGGTAGCAACGCTATTGGACAACGAGTCAAAGTTTCAGACCTGTACAAATGATTGACATATTTGTGTCTAAAAATTCTAAAAATGAAAAATACGTTCGTATATTATTGTTGAATATGACAGCTTAGCTAAGTGGAGGGAGACATCACTACTAAACGGGTTTAAACGTTTTATTCTTCTTTTGAGGTACGGTTTTACTGCTCTCAACGATATATATTGACATAGTAATGGACCCAGTTGTTCATCATTTCAAAAAAGCAATTAGATTAGACTACAAAATAAAAGATGGCATGTTTAGCATCTATGTATATATATATAGTTGGTTCATAGAGAATCTCAACCATTCGACAGTGTAATGCCGTTATGAGTAGACTTTTGGATGTAGGGTGAATCTCGACCATTCGACAATGTAATGCCGTTATGAGTAGACTTTTGGATGTAGGGTGAATCTCGACCATTCGACAGTGTAATGCCGTTATGAGTAGACTTTTGGATGTAGGGTGAATCTCGACCATTCGACAATGTAATGCCGTTATGAGTAGACTTTTGGATGCAGGGTGAATCTCGACCATTCGACAATGTAATGCCGTTATGAGTAGACTTTTGGATGTAGGGTGAATCTCGACCATTCGACAGTGTAATGCCGTTATGAGTATACTTTTGGATGTAGGGCAAATCTCGACCATTCGACAGAGTAATGCCGTTATGAGTAGACTCTTGGATGTAGGGTGAAACAATATCCCAAACCATTCCGATAAAAAGCTCTCATCCTCAAACTGAAGGCTATAGTTGCAAAAGGTGAAATCTGTGACCCATAAATAAACTTGTAGTATTGAAGTCGAGCACATTTCTTAGTTTTCAACAATATAACAAATAAAGATTTGAAATTAACCACAATCTTCTAGCCACATCTCAAAGTTAGCCGCTGTTTTCAGGAGATGATAGTTGCAGAAACTTGAATTACTACAATCCTTTCATCTGCATACCTGGCAAGTTTTTCAGTGCAACTTCAATACACTTTTGTGTTTCTTTAGGAGAGGTATTGGAAGCCGATTCTCACCTGCAGTGGAGTGTATATGAAAAGTTTTAGCCAAGTTTGACGTTGTCTTGTACGGAAGCTTCTTACAGTGGAAATTGTGGTGTTTGGGAGTAACGAGTAAGTAACGATATATTGTTAATAAGACGGAATTATCAATTATATTCAGCGAATAGATGTTGCTTATAAATTGTTTATATAATAGAGGAGTAATTAACAGTAAAACCTTACAGACTGATTTTTAGAGTAGTTTAAATCTATAGTTTGCAAACTACTCGTGAAAACCGATGATAAATCAAGCGTTTTAACGACTGTTACTTGATAAAAACACAGTACTTCAATATGTCAAACTTGTTTATATGTCTCATTCAAAGCAAGTGGGCTGAAAGTTAAAGGTTAATTGGTACTTCACGATGTTAAATCGACACTCATCAATGTTAAAATCTTTCAAAATAAGTACAGTATAATTAAATGAATTATGTGCGCACCTTAATAGGAACTTATGGCCTGTAAAACCTTCAGAATACCTATCCTTTCAAGTATAATTACATAAATTATGTGGAAATGAAAATTAATTGAGTTTCACTTTGCTAAACCACAGTTATGTATGACTGATGCTAGACCTCAGTTATGTATAACTGATGCTAGACCACAATTATGTATGACTGATGCTAGACCTTAATTATGTATGATTGATGCTAGACCTCAGTTATGTATGACTGATGTTAGACCTCAATTATGTATGACTGATGCTAGACCACAGTTATGTATGACTGATGCTAGACCTCAATTATGTATGACTGATGCTAGACCTCAATTATGTATGACTGATGCTAGACCTCAATTATGTATGACTGGTGCTAGACCTCAGTTATGTATGACTAATACTAGACCACAATTATGTATGACTGATGCTAGACCTCAGTTATGTATGACTGATGCTAGACCACAATTAAAAGAGAGTTCCATACAGCTGTTTTTCAACCATTGTAACACTAAGTACGAATATCACTTTAATAACATAGTATCAGTCCTTTCATGAAAATGAAATAAATTCGATGATAACCAAGTAAAATCAACAGATAATCATGGGTTTAGTGGTGAAAACTATTCTTTTAAGTACAAGCATCTGAATGCTTTCAACCACGATACCAACCCATAGTAGTGTACGTACGTACAACCTTATTAAGAATGAAAGAAAGAAACAATAATCAATATTTTAGTAGAACATGAAGTTAAGTAAAGAACCCAAATTCTTTTGTCGGAGAAGTAGATGTAGTGGAAAAGAACATTTAAATCACAATAAATATTTCAACCAAGATTTGAGTTGCTGTATATTTATAAATCTTTTCAGCTAAGGTTCAGTCTTGTATTTGGTTTTAAAGTATGTTTCTCTCAAGAAAAAATAACAAGTTATACAGATAAGAACCATATAACTTCTTAATTATGATCATATTATTAATCTTAGAGAATCAAATGCTTGGTAATTAATCATAGATTTTCGGATGACACAGAGGGGGTAAATAACATAAAGTACGACGATACCTAACTTCAAATTCGATGACGAATTTTGCTGGTTTCACTTCTACAGAACACACACTAACTTTCTTTAAACACAAGCATTCCATTCATCTCAACATCAAATTTACCATAGAACACGAAAACAATAAACAGTTATCCTTTCTTAACCTCAAAATTATTAAATCAGACACACAGATAAAACCAAAATTCACCGCAAGAACACACACACACTGGCCTTTACATTCCCCTGGAATTCCGCTCATGATACCATACAAAAAATCAACACACTTAAAAACCTCGTAAACACAGCCACAAGACTCTGTCCAACGGACTACATTAATGAAGAAATTAATCACATAAAGCATTCCTTTATTCACACCAATAAATTCTCACCAGCTATTGTTGAAAAACGTTCCAACATTCCCCATAATAAAACTCAACTCACGAAAAAAATTGATACTAACAAACCCAACAACAGTACATTACACTGAAATTTACCTTTTGTTCCTGAAACCAGCTCAAGAATTATCCACAATTGGACAAAACTAGCCATTAAACACAATATTCCTGTCAACGTCAAATTCTCACAAAAACTCGGCTCTAAATTAAAATCGTGATTAAACAAAAATTATTTAGAATCACACGATACCAACGTCATTTACAAAATAATATGCAATAATTGTCCAGAATTCTGCATCGGAGAAACAGGAAGAAAATTAGAAACCAGATTGATAGAACACAATAAAAAACTGTCCCATGTTTTTCCCCATTGCAACTCAAAACAGTCATTTTAAACAAAGAACCCAACATAAACAAACGAAAAATCAAGGAATCCATCTTAATTGAACAATAAAATCCCTACTCTAAACCAACACCCCGGGGTGCCAAGATACCTCTTCTAAGTTTTGCAACAGTATCCGGTCATGTGACCTCTTTGTTCAATACTGAAAGTGGGTTTTCTCGAGGTACTCCCGTTTCCCCCACATTGAATTCTCGGCATAGGATTTTTAGATCCCCGCCGCCCTGATGGACCATCTGTCCGATATCGGCCGTTTAGTTTTGTTTACTTTGCTCTTCACTTTTTATTGTCTACAGTTACTATCTCTTTACCTTTTCAAAATTACATACCTCGTCTGCATTAATTTCCTAGTTTCTCAAGTTAAGCCCATATTCCTAGACCACGAGCTGGGTGAAGGAGGATTGTTTAATCTTCGAGCACCCCAGATTAGTAATTATTTCTTCGGAAATAATTATTTTTAAATCTAAATAACTGCCAGGAAAAACGAAACGAAGTTACTTGTACCTGATGATGATAAAACATTGTACATTAGCTGTTATGTTAAACTTATATTAAAGCTTTTCTTCATTACCCATTCAAGCCGTCTCCAACCATTACTATACCTAACTTCAGTCTCGGCGGAAGTATTGCAAACTGTTTGTTCTAGTGTAACTAAATTTCGCCAGAAGCACATGTGATCATATTTCCTTAAATATTGTATAAATCAGTTGTACGTTAAATATTTGCTTTGTGTTTTCAAGTACTATTATTGTATATATATATTTCTGCTGACGTTAAGCTAGTCCTTATCATATGTATTTAAATCTAGACATTTTGAATTGTATGTTGAATCGTATAGCTCCTAAGGTTATATATAAGACTATGAAAATGCTTGCAAATTAACTACTGTTTTCTCGCGAATGTTGAGATGGTTCTAGAGTTACAACCACGTGACAGACAACTATCTGTCCCTCATATTAAAGCAAACCGCTATAATCGGGCTTTTCACATGCCTCCAAAACTGGAGCGGTATGTGATTACCTTTTTTTAGAGGGAAATATTCATACTACCAGGACAGAGAGGCTCCAACATTTAGGACAGCAACTGTAAAAACAACTGTAGTCAGTCAAAATCAGGGTCTGTATATGAAGACTGTGATTATGGAAGAGGATTTTCTGATAAAAAAAAAAACATCATTGCAACGAAGCAAAGCATATCTCTTGGCATTATTGACAATATCGTAAACAGGGATTTAAAGACTCACATTGGAATAAATAGCTTTTTCATGTGACAGTTAGTGGAAGAAACTGGAATTACAGTAATCATATTCGACCAAATTCCCCAATGCAATTCCAATAGTCTTTTACGTTTTTGGTTTACTCAAACATGTACTTAACTCATAGATCTAAGATTAGCTAACTTATGGAAAGATGCACAAAAGGAATGGAAAAACAACACCTACAAGGTCATTATTAGAAGAATCCTAATTTTATGGAAACATGGTTGCAAGGCCGTTGTTAAGAAGTAAGTGAAGCATAAAATTAGGTGTCTAATACATGTATGTGGAACTTTGTATATTGTTTAACATTAGTATGTGGAACATTAATCATCGTTGTCAGAAGTTGTAAATGACCTTCCGTTTGCAAACGTTTCATCAAAATCATTTCAAACGAAACATCCCAAAGCATATTGTGGTAGATTAGTATGATTTGTTTTGAATTTCGCGCAAAGCTACACAAGGGATATCTGCTCTAACAGTCCCCAATTTAGAAATTATAGACTGCAAGGAAGGTAGCTAGTCAACAGCACCCACCGCCACCTGTTGGGTTACTCTTTTACCAACGAAGAGTGGGATCGACCGTCACTTTATAGCGCCCCCACGATTGAAAGGGCGAACCTGCGACATTCAAATTTCGAGTCGGGCGCCTTAACCACCAGGCCATGTCAAGCCTGATGTGTTAGATACTACTTACTGTCATTTACATTCAAAGTAAAACCTAGTGTTGAAAGACTAAAAATAATTGCTTAAGATTATCACAAATATCCATGACATTTAAGAAACACTCAAAATGTATAGAGGGACAGGAAAAATAATAGCAATACCATAAGTGGCATTAAGAATCAGACAGAATATTAGCAATACCATAAGTGACATTAAGAATCAGACAAAATAACAGCAATACCATAAGTGACATTAAGAATCAGACAAAATAATAGCAAAACCATAAGTGACATTAAGAATCAGACAAAATAATAGCAATACCATAAGTGAAATTAAGAATCAGACAAAATAATAGCAATACCATAAGTGACATTAAGAATCAGACAAAATAATAGCAATACCATAAGTGACATTGAGAATCAGACAAAATAATAGCAATACCATAAGGGACATTAAGAACCATACTTGATAATTCTAGATACAGAAAAAGGCACTGTTGTTTCTTCTTTACAAATGATGGTTTGTTATACACTTTCTTACATTCTTTCAACTCTACTCCATCCTCCCTCTTATGAACTCTGTCATATCCTGTTAGTAAACTGTTTGTACGTATGTATAAATATACATCTATCATTTATATTACACAGCTTGTGCTTCTATTTACTACTCCTGCTTCGTGTCATCAAATACTTCGTGTATGTAATTACTAAAGATTTTCACACGATAAATGCATATGAAATTTAGCAGTAACTTATTGCATTACAGTACGTTTATGTTTAGAGTTGAAAGAATCTAAATTTTCTTAATTGAAGATCGTTAGTTATGGTACTGATGAATGTAGTACTTAACCTGATGAATGTAGTACTTAACGAAATACGTAACCTTTTTCTTCATTATATTAGAGCAGACTGAGCAAGCCGACAGATTAGTTAATTTTCGTTCTGTAGTCGTTAAATTAGGAAGGTTTGTTGTTATTAAGCACAAAGCTACACATTGGGCTATCTGTGCTGTGTATACCCAATGGTATCGAAACCCGGTTTTTAGCGTTCCAATCTAACCTTGATAGGTATTTAGGTTTGGTAACCCAGGGGTGGTCAGAAAAGTGTAATGTTTTTTAGCGATATGAGCCTCAGATTTATCACTGAGCCACTGGGGAAGGGGGGGATTAAGAATGTTTTTAGCGATATGAGCCTCAGACTTATCACTGGGGAAGGGGGATTAAGAAGGACAAGAATAGCTCCTAACACACAATGGTGTTGCCAAGTGCGATAAGAATTTTTGACACAACGCTTTCCGTGAAATTTTTATTCATTACAACTTCTCAGCACTTTTGAATTCAAAAATGGCAATCGAAAAAACAAAAAACACTGTAACAACGTAGTGTTTTATAATTTATTTTTTTTTTACCTTTAGAGCCTTTGACACAGGGAGACCGACAAGTTATTTAATTTGATTGGTTAACTTCAGCATCATCACTAAAAGGAATGAAATGACACATAATATTTACATCCGAAACTATTACAAATCGAATTTTGTAATCCAAAACAATTTTATAAGAATCCACTTATTTACTATTTAGGTATATGCATGCTTGATTTTCAGATATTGTTGTTTTTAATGCCTAAAAAAGTATGAAAAAACTGAGATATCTTAACTTTCTTCTTTGTAATTTTCGTTGACACAGCAAGACGTTTTCCTCACCAAGAAATCCACGAAGCGTGAAATGTTGTACTTTTTTATTATTGTTTTGAAATAGCAATGGCTTTGTGATGAGTGCCAGTGATTCAATGTAAATTTGTTAGTTTTTAAATATATAGTTAAGCTCTTCCCACTCTGTCCATTTACAAAAAAAATTGCTTTTTATGGGGAATTTCCCATCAGAAAGCGAGTAAGTTCCAGCCACTGCTAAGGGGCCATCATCATAGTTCAGTAGGCTATATAACACTTAACCAGGAGGTAAAGGTTTAGTTTATATACTATTTTGAATATGGAGTGATCGTCGACAAAAACCTATTAGTTGTAAGACATGAAATGTCAACCCACCTGCTGGTTCATCAAATGTTTAATCGTGAGCTCGTGTGTTAGCCTTTTATGTATTGAGTTACTGTTACACCAGCTGGTCAATCGTACACTTTGCATCAAGTATATGAAGTGCTTGTTGATATATCGTTTGTATAATCACTTCTGGTGCATCAAACGTTAAATCACCTGTTGGTATGCTAATGGTTCAACAGCATATTGAGACATTAACTTTCCTAAAACTTCTGGGAAATTTGAAATATTAATAGTACACGATCATTTGTTGGTGAAGCAACTGTCCAGCCACCTGTTATTACAATAAACGTGCAAACACCATGTACAATACAAATGGCTGAGTATATTATATCCAAATTATTTTGAAGCCTCACTACGTCGTTATAATCCTTGTCGCCACGTCCGGTCATGCTCTATTTAACGACTGTGCGTCTGTGACATATTTTTCATTGTAAAAGCTCTGTCACAATTTCTTCCTAAACGGCTTTCCATACTTTCTATAATCCATCCAGTATATGAGGACGACGGTTTCCTGACCCACGTTTCTACAGTCTGAGCGCACAGAAATCTATAAGCACGGCATCCAGTAACTCCGTCAATATGTCTTCTTATGGAAGAGCACGAATACCCGTTTCATTCTTCAGCTGCTTGAGGTATGCGACGGTTGAATGAGAAGTATGACTGGAAGCCTTATCTTCTTTATCTCATACCTTGTTGGCTTCGTTGGTTGGGATACACATGGATGCCTTTTGCCAATGACCTTTGTATTCTTAGAATTTTGTCTGTTACAAGACACCATACATTGCTTACCGTGGCGGGGTACGATACGTTACCGGTCTTTTTCTGAATGGTCCTGGTACCAAAACATGGTCCATATTTCTTTTCTTTCCAATACCGTTATGTACAATTGATATCCCTGTTTTTAAAAATGATTAATCCAAGCTTTGGACATATGCTTATCACCTGAGTGTATAAATATTTTGCAAGAAAAGTGGTAAATTTTTGGTATTATCATGCTACTTACAAAACAAAGTCAAAATGTAGTTCTGATACATTTCGTCTCCCCGCAATTTTATATCTGTTGTGGTTATTACGTAACTTGCTAGTTTGTTTATTCAAATTTGTTTTAATATAACATACTCAACCCTGTAGCATTCAGTCGCATATGATGCATCAAATGTTATATGAATTGGCCAATCACTTGTACGAAAATGAATCATTCTATCTCTTTCTGGGTAGATTAATTGTTTAAACCTGCTGAAGGTGAAATTATTCAGTTACTTGCATGCATATGAAACGTTTGATGTTTGCTCGTACACAAATTAGTTAATTACCTGCTGGTGTCCCCTGGTAGGTCAGTGGTAAGTTTACGGACTTACAACGCTAAAATGAGTGATTTGATTCCCTGCGACGGACAGAGCTCAGATAGTCCATTGTGTAGCTTTGTGCTTAAATTATAAACGAAGAAATAATGCGAACGACTCAATTAGTTGTTGGTGCTTTGAGCTGAAATGAGCAAACCATACTTGCTCCTATGTTAACTATTGACCCCCAATGTCACAGCGGTATGTTTGCGGACTTACAACGCTAGAAACTGGGTTTCAATACTCGTGTTGAACAGAGCCCAGATAGCCTATTGTGTAGGTTTGTGCTGAAATTACAAACAGACAAACAATTTTAACAATTCAATCAGTTGTTTGTGCTTTGAGCTGAAATAAACAAGCTATATTTGCTTCTATATTAATTATTCAATCAGTTGATGACGCTTTGAGTTGAAATAAATAAACTATACTTGCTTCTATGTTAATTATTCAATCAGTTGTTGGCGCTTTGAGCTGAAATAAACAAACTATACTTAATTATTCAAACAGTAGCTGGTACCCATTACTTCAAATGTTAACACTTCTGCAACAAAACGTTTTTTTTTTAGAAGATAAAGAAATTCAGATTAATAAACGCACATAAATGAAATATGTAATATAACCATAAGTTACACGTTTTTATTTCCGGTTGTGTCTACTTCTCTTTTTAATTACACGTAGTGTACTTGTAATTACTGTTTGAAGATCTATTTGTGGTATCTATACTTAAGTATAAAACAATGAATAAAAACAAAAATCATGTCAAAAAAAGAGCTGTGGAAAGCTTGTTGATCCAAATATTGCCAAACTTTGACACCTCTGAAGGTCACCCCTTTCTGACGTCATATGCCCTCAAGCATCTTGTAACTTCAAATTCGGTGACGAGGAACCCACTTTGAGACTAATAATGGCTGGAGACGGCTTGAATGGGTAATGAAGAAAAACTTTAATATAAGTTTAACATAACAGCAAATGTACGACGTTTCGACAAGGTTTTGTCATCATCAGGTACAAGTAATTTACACCGACACGGATATATATATACAGTATTTAACAAAGAGGTCACATGACCGAAACTGTTACTAGACTTAGAAGAGGTATCTAGGCACCCCGGATTGTTGGTTTAGAGTAGGGTTGTTTT
>NW_013666425.1:27177-34352 GCF_000517525.1 Limulus polyphemus
CCTAAATAAAATGTTTTTAATTGTGTACCAGTTTAACGTTGAATATTGTTTATGATTTTAACTTTATAGACAAGTGCCAAAATACTATAATTACGAAACGGGTTATTTAAAGAGAGCATAATTCAGGTGAAGAGTAATGAAAACTACGAAACGGGTTATTTAAAGAGAACATAATTCAGGTGAAGAGTAGTGAGAACTACGAAAATAGTTATTTAAAGAGAAATAGTACTTGTAAAAGTCGAAAGAATAAAACACATCTTTGTATAAGATATATATAATTTTTAACCTATCATCACTTTTATATAACCCATGATTTTAAGGGTCTCTGATCCTTAAAGGTCAGGCATAGACATTCCTAATTTAGAACTACTGACCAGAAGAAGGACAACAAGTCAGAAGCAGCTACTATCTAAGCAGCTGCTCTTAAACAATATTGGCTGTCAAAATTATAAAATCCATACGGCAGAAAGTTTAAGAGTATTCAGTAGAATATCGAGGCTCGAACTTTAGCCCTACGGATTCGCGGCCTACTATGCTAATCTCTAGGCAGCGCCTAGCCCGATGTATATGTATTACTCAAAACATAAATCAAGTAATAAAATACAATTCGATCAGCACAAAAATAAGTTTACATACGATAATCTATCGAATAAAATGTTTAAATTGAACATCCAAAAATTGCTTTATTAATTAAGAACGATCAAAAATAATATAATTCATGTTACAAAAACAAAATGACAAATAATAAGATCTTAGAGAACGCCTTAAACTGGGATAATAGAATCAACAAACTTAAACCAAAGTTACTGCATAAAATTGCCAAGCCTCATTTACTAACAATAGGTAATACAACAGATGCGCATTAAACGTTATGAAGAACAACTTTAAAATGCTAAATAGAGCTAACGTTTTATCTCAGATTTTAAATGACTGTATTACTGACTCTACATAATCAGAGTAAAAGTTTATGTACTAATAAAGTACTAGTTCCATAACATTTTAACCTAGATTTGATTATATAGAACTTTTACTGGTATCTACATATAGCCTTAATTTTACAATCCCTGTACCTATGAAAAATCCCTCAAACAAAACGGATTACGAACATAGCATATGTTCAACCCGCGTCCATTACACGACCAGGAATTACCCGAGAATTCGAAATAATGAAACGTTTGTTCTGGTATCTTTACAGCGGAAAAACAAAATGGCGTGGTTTAATATTAGTTTCAACATTTTAAATAAACTTAGAAATCAAATAATACATTGATGACTTACTTTCTGTTCAATTTGGTATTTTCTTCTGGATTTTGGTAACCCTGAACAGAAAAAGGATTTTATGTCTATGTCTGAAAATATAGAACAAAATCAACAAACCAGTAGTCAAGGTCAGAAGGTTAGAAATGCTGTATGTAGCTGGAATGACTTAGTTTCATTAAATCTCTGTGAAATTAATTTCGCTTGGTGAACTCAGCTTCTACGGGGTTTTCCCAAACTGTGAAGCGGATGTCGAGCTGTTCACATATCGTTTCGTGGAAAAGAAGCTTCCGGAAGTTTAGAAACTGTTACATGAGACTACGCAGAAATCGGTTTACGTAAGATAAGATATATGATATGAAAGCTAAGCATCTTAATGGTAATTTGTTTATTGATACTTGATCAACAGTACGTATAAGATATCATGACGCTAAAATTCGGGGTTTGATTCTCCAGGACGATTGTAAATATTTTAAATATTAGTGCTAGTTCCAAATCCATTGGTTTGTTTGTTATGGATTTCGCTCAAAGCTACACGAGGGCTATCTGCGCTAGCCGTCCCTAATTTAGCAGTGTAAGACTAGAGGGAAGGCAGCTAGTCATCACCACCCACCGCCAACTCTTGGGCTAATCTTTTACCAATGAATAGTGGGATTGACCGTCACATTATAACGCCCCCACGGCTGAAAGGTGTTCGGTGTGACGGGAATTCGAACCCGCGACCCGCAGATTGCGAGTCGAGCGCCCTAACCACCTGACCATTCCGGGCCCCAAATCCATTGGAAAGAAAAACAAAAATAACGAATCATTTTTGAAAAAAAATAATCTTTGTTATGATACGAACAATTAATACATGTTTTGTAAACTTTACACTATATATGCTAATAGAATGCATGTGGCTATGATTGCTGTATGCTATTAGAATGGATCTGGCTATGATTGTTGTATGCTATTAGAATGGATCTATCTGTGATTGTTGTATGCTGTCGGAATGGATCTGGCTATGATTGTTGTATGCTGTCGGAATGGATCTGGCTATGATTGTTGTATACTAGTAGAATGGATCAGATTATGATTGTTGTATGTTATTAGAATGGATCTGGCTATGATTACTGTATGCTATTAGAATGAATTTGACTATGATTGTGGTATACTATCAGAATGGATCTGGCTATTATTGTTGTATGCTATTAGAATGGATCTGGCTATTATTGTTGTATGCTATCAGAATAGATCTGACCATTATTGTTGTATGCTATGTGAATAGATCTGGCTGTGACTATTGTATGCTATTAAAATAGAACCTGGCTGTTATTCATTCATGCCATTAGAATGGATCTGGCTATGATTGTTGCATGCTAATAGAATGGATATATCTGTGATTGTTGTATGCTATCGGAGTGGATCTGGCTATGATTGTTGTATACTAGTAGAATGTATCAGATTATGATTGTTGTATGTTATCAGAATAGATGTGGCTATAATTGTTGTATGCTATCAGAATAGATCTGGCTATGATTGTTGTATGCTATCAGAATAGATCTGGCTATGATTGTTGTATGCTATCGGAGTGGATCTGGCTATGATTGTTGTATACTAGTAGAATGGATCTGACTATGACTTTTGTATGCTATCAGAATAGATCTGGCTATAATTGTTGTATGCTATCAGAATAGATCTGGCTATGATTGCTGTGTGCTATTATAATAGTTCTGGCTATGATTATTGCTATCAAACTTTGAACGCCATGAACGGATACATTGAAAGTTATCTACCGTTTGTAAAGGATTTCGATTAGTTCAAGTGAAAATTTTGAAACCGTTTAGAAACTAATTGATTAAATTTTTAGGCTCCAACGTGTTAGTGGTATGATACAAGCAATAAACATCCCTATATCTGAATAGAAAATTACTAAATCTATGTTTGTAATGAGTGTATAAGTTAATAAAATCTATAAACACACACACACACATACAAATATCACACTTTCACCTATATACACTGTAGATATGAATAAGAAAAGCACCTGGAGAAACACATCCATTATATTTCATATATCAGGACTTTTAATCAATTGATGAAATATATATTGTGGGAATCGTGAAGATCTAGCGAAATTAATTATTGACCTTGGATTCTGTCGTAATTCAGTTCATATACGTCTATAAAAATACTCTCCGCTATTGCTATATCCGTGTATTCTCTACTCTGTGGGGATTCTCTGTATTTAATGGAATATCCGGTAATTGTTGACTTTTATGAACAGTTGCGAATTGTGAAACGTGGGCTGTGTTGCAAACCCCGTGTAAGCAGTCAGTTCCTTTAGAGTTCAACAATAGTTTCCCGAACAGATGGATACGTTTCTCAATGTATGTTTCGTAATCTACTGTGCACTAAAGTCTGTACATAACACTTTTAGCACTGCACAAGTTATTGCAGGATTTACAAACATGATTACATCCAGAACAGTGACCAGGCTCTGTTGATTATTCTACCAATAAATATTGTTACTTATTCTCAGGTTTCTTTATTAAATGTAAATTAATGCTGTTTTGTCTGTCTGCTTCACGGCAAACAGCTTCAGATATAAGCTAGGGCTCCAGAACAGGTTTGTTTTTCTTTCTCAATTTTGAGTTTTTTAGCGTTTCATTTGGAGTTTTTTGTGTTCTTTCATTACATTCTTGGAGATAATTATTAACATTAAACCATGTCTGGATCTTGTTTCTTCTTCGTTGGCTGGCTGTATAAATTAATAATAAGCTTCCGATTCTTGGAAAACAGCGGAATGAGCATAAGAATATAATTGAAAATACACACCAGTATGCGTACTTTAAGATAGAGTTAGTGAAAGAAACATTCACAATTTTCTACAGTAATCAGAATCTCTACGACGATAATATGTTTTCGAATTTGGGAAGTTTCAAATGATAACTGGATTTCAGTGTTTTCGACATTCATTTAAGCATAAAAAACTTTCAGTTGTTCCAATGAATGTTTTCAAACATAGAAAACATTGTCTATATACCGTACACAGAAGGCTAGTATTATTGACGTTTCTGAAATCGTTTGTATTTCATGACGAATGAAAAGGTTCACTTTTGTTCATTATAACAAATATTTGGGTTTTATGATAAGGCTAGAGTGAGTATTATTTTTAAGTTTAATTCGCTCAGTGATATTTTTATTTTTCATAATATTTGTTTGATTCAAATTTTAAGGTAGTTCAGCTTTAGTTTAACAATAAAACATTCAATACCCATCTCTGCTTCAAAATATTTATGGTTAGTTACTGGTTGTTGAAGAGAAAAATTAGGTCCTTTAGAAGTGAGTTCAATGTTTCTCTTGGGAGCTCTTTATCTTTTAAAATACCTACTTTCTCGTAAGAATTATAATGAAATAAACAATCTCCTTCATGAATATCATTTACATGAACTTCGCGAGATTTACTTGAGTTATATGGATTAACGCTTAGATAAACAAAATTAATCCTCATTAATGGCGCTAATTGTTTTATAAACGGACATATGATAAAATATTTCCTTTCTTATGTTAGCACAGTAATGTATTGTCCATTGTATGATGTTTTTGGAACTCTGAATTATTCCTGATGTCAACAAAGTACTGTTCATTGTACACCATTATGTGGAATTGTGGGTTTTTCCTGCCGTCAGCTTAATAAAGTAGTGTCTATCGCATGAGGTTGTGTGGAACTGGTAGCACATTAATTGCATAAAGTTATGTGGGACTCTAATGTTGGAAAATATGTACAGTTTTATAAATGCTTGACAAGAAATCACATCGTTAGATAACTTCCTTTGAACGCTCTAATCCGTTTATTTATACGTTGATTCCTATTCAGAGAACTGATGATACTGATATGTTAATCTGATATATTTGTTTGTTTATGAGCACAATGCTGAGTCACCGGAAGCTTATCTGTTATTAAATTCTGGGGTAAAATTAAGCCTTTAATTGATTATACGAAAATACTTTTTAGAGTTTTACTAAATGAATTTATCTTGCAACGTTTTGGCCTCAGGCTTACTTCAGCCAATGATCGAACTATAACTGAATTGGATGGAATATCACTTCAATATGTTCTGAGACACTGAGATCCACTTGTTATTTACATAACAATACATCAACAAGAACATTGTTAGCGACATGTAGCAAACAGTAAATGTCCTACAAAGTGAATAGAAAATAACTTGATTTGATTTACACCCTAGATGAGTTAAGCATTGTACAAAACACGACTCTTCTCCCTCCAATTATGGAGTCCCATCGCAAAGTGTTTGTCAGTGCGTCGTCTAGGTAACGTGGCGCCATCCGTATGTCCGACTCAACGATTACAGAGAGGCAACAAACCCGCAAAACACTTTTAATTTAATTTTATCTTTATCTATTATTATATATATATCTTTTTTTTAACATCAAGCACGGCCCGGTGTGATGCGGGTAGCTGGTTCGAATTCCCGTCTCACCAAAAATGCTCGCCCTTTCAGCCGTGGGGGCATTATAATGTAACGATCAATCCCACTATTCGTTGGTAAAAGAGTAGCCCAAGAGTTGGCGGGGGGTGGTAATAACTAGCTGCCTTCCCTCTAGTCTTACACTGCTAATTTAGGGACGGCTAGCGCAGATAGTATGTCAGATATTATTCAAACACCTAAAGTATTTTCGATTATTTGTAGTGAGTAAAGAACTATACATATAAACCAAACAAATTAAATAGAATCTGTCAAGTAAATGTACGCGAATCACGAACTCTAGGGTACACCTAGCACTAGGCTACGACCGGTCTCCAGTCAGGTTTAGAATTGATTTCTATTTACGAACATACTATGTTACGAGGACCGGGTGTGACCTAATGATTAGCGTGCTCAGACTGTAAATATGAGGCATCTTGGTTCGCGTTCCGTTACCACAAAAATGCACTCAAAACTTCGAGATCATGGGTATGCTATAAAATTGACGGTCTAATTTATTTATTTATTGAAACAAGAATAGCCCAAGAGTTGGCAGTAGACGCCTCTGACTAATTGTTTTCCATCTTGCTTATCAGTTCAAAAGTAAGAACATCTATTAGGTCATCAAGAAATTATACATCAAAACAAACCATTTATTAAATGAAATAGTCTCCATTCTTATCGATGATGCATTTCCATCTTACAATCAGGTTGTTAATGCCCTGATTAAAGAAATCACTTCGAAGCAAAAAACATGTCGATGTCCTCTTTAACACCTTCCACATTTGCATACGGTTTACCATTAAGATGGAGTTGCAGCGAACGAAAAAGATAGTAATCTGATGGTGCCATATCTGGAGAATATGGTGGGTGGGGGAGAACTTCCGAACCCAACTCCATAATCTTGTGTTGCGTCAAATGTGGAGTGAAGGGCGTTTCTGATGAAGGACTTGATTTAAACGTTTTAGTTGCTGCATTGACAGTTCCCTGTGGATTAAGGAGTTCGAAATGAATTACTCCTTTGATGACCCACGAAATACAAAGCATTACTTTCTGCGGAGTCCAGGTTTTGGGGTCTGGAGTGGTTTTTGTCTAGGACTGAGCCATTGTTTTTAGCGTTTAATATTCGCATAGAGAATCTATTTTTCACCACCGGTGACAATTCTGTCAAAAAATGGTTCACGTGCATTACGCGCCAGAAGAGACGAAGCAGCGTTCACACGTTGGAAACGATGATCATCGGAGAGTTCGTGAAGCACCTAAACACCTTCTTTATGAAGTTTTCTCATATTTCTTAGATGTTTATGTATTGTTTCATGACAGACATGCAATTTCAGGGCCATTTCATGAGTGTGTTGCCTTGGGTTAGATTCAACAAGCTTCATTAGAGCATCAATATCAATTCCAACATGTCGGCCCCTGCTATCACAGTTTTTAAGGCTAAAGTCA
>NW_013666425.1:34898-40794 GCF_000517525.1 Limulus polyphemus
AACGAAATTTGCTGAACCATCGTTGACACTTACGAACGTTCAAAATATTTCCATAAACTTCTTTCATATTCTTTGTGGCTACAGAAGCGTTTCTTCCGAATGTGTGTCTCGTTGTGTGCCATCACTATAGGCGGACTAGATTATACTAAACTTTACACATTATATAGGCTACACTAACGAGACGTTTAGGCGATTCGTTTAACTATTATACGTGATATACGTTTTTTTTGGGGGGGGGGTTAATGAAAGTGTTCTAAAACGCGACATTAATTTCTTGACAACCTAATATTTACAGGTAGCTCTTGTGTACTTTGCGAGAAAATTTAGAAAGCAATCAAATAAATAAACTTTAGATTTAAGAAATTTTGAAAGACCTGTCAGTATAACGTTTAGGTTAAAGTTGATTATTAAATCAATACGTTTTATAATATAATTTTATCAGAAGATATAAAATGTACAGACTGCATTGCCATCTGTTGAATGAAACTTTAAATAACAGTAAATTGCAAAATTGATTTAGTAGGACAGCATTGCCATCTGTTGAATGGAAATTTCAATCCGGAAAAGACATGCAATTTGTTTATTGGAAAGTTATTCAACTTTGATAGTAATCTAACCACTGTACGTTCATATATATATTATTTTGTAATCTTAGAAACATTCGCCCTAATTCGTTAGAAGAAAATAAATGGTTAACTTAACTGAGGAAATAAAATGATTCATGCTATCAAGAAAGCATTCTCTACGAAAACATACTATACTTTAAAACATTGAGAAAAATATTTATAATCATATAAATCTTGTCCCAAAAGTTTTTGACATGATCATTTATTAGACACCGTTGAATACAATATTTAAATTCTTGTGATATGTTTTCGCTTTTTTAATGATTTTAAATTCTATAAAAAAAGTGGAGGATGTGTTAATTATGAATACGAATATTTTAATTTTGTTTATACGACTAGCATTATAAACATCTCAGCTATTTTATACTTGTTTTTGTTAAGTAGAAAGCTACACAATGGGCTCTGTCCACTGCAGGTATTAGAACCCGATTTTCAACGTTATAATCTCCCAAACTTACTGCTCAGCCTTTAGGGAGGGGATCATCTCTTTTAATTTGAGGATTTAGTTTAAGACAAATTATTTCTCTAAACATGGATTCAAAATGGTTTGCATCAGTTAACACTTCACATTCCAATTTAGATAATCTTCTCTAAAATATTACATGTACATAAGTAACGTATTTATTATCTAAGTTGTATTATGGAGTACATCAGTTATAAACAAACTTTGTACATATGTTTTTTTTTTGACTGGTGAACAATGTCATGCTTAAAGTAAAAACGTTATGCATCAATGTTCTAATAACAGGTTTGTGACCTTAGAACACTAAAATCAGGGCTTCGATCCCCGCAGTGGAGAGAACTCGGACAGCCCTTTGAATAGCTTTGTGATAAAAACAACAACAACTAATAACAGGGCTTGCTTCGTTAGTCCGGTAACACCGATTGGGGTGCCACCTTTTAGCACATAAAGTAAATAACCTTCAAAAGTTGCTGATATGTTTGAACATTA
The DNA here is from genome assembly GCF_000517525.1 of Limulus polyphemus. NCBI lineage: Eukaryota > Metazoa > Arthropoda > Merostomata > Xiphosura > Limulidae > Limulus > Limulus polyphemus. Next base: position 36,477 of record NW_013666425.1, read on the forward strand.
ACTGCGCTTTATGTATGAAGTAAAAAACAAACGTTTGGAGGAAACTTCACGTCTATGAATAAATCTGTTTTTGGCTGAAAATAAAAACTTAGAATTTCTAATTAAATCCATCTTTGTTTTGGTCTTAAATTTCGACCTAGTTAAAGAAAGGTATGATTATGTAAAAACTCATGAATCAAAGCTGAGATCATATTGACCTTGTAATTTTCGAATCGTTGTAGATGATGCACATAGCTGTGACCTTAAACCTTCACCTTAGTTACCTAAACCTTAGTCGTCATGCCAATTTAGTATTGTAAAAGGTTGAGTCAAATGTTGCAAATACAATTTAAAGAATTTAAACTACATTGTATGAAGATTAAAATGTACTATTAAAGGTGGATGCAACGTTCGTACGTAAACAGCGATAGGGATACATTGTCTATCAAATGTTACCTCTGTTGGCAAGCTTTACATGCGATGCTTTTATTTTTTGGCCTTCAGATGTTGTTTTTACTCACGTTTTAGATAAGCAGATGTTGTTTTACTTCCTTTTGAAGTAAGGAGTTGTTTTTGCTCTCTTTCTCTGGTTGAAGAGTTGTTCATTTTACTTTCTCTTTAAGTAAGGAGTTATTGTTTTTACCGTCTCTTTCCTTTTAAGTTACATTAATCTCTTTTTCAGTGTAAATATTAGATTATTTGCTAAAAGAATCTTTCTTCCTGACAGACGAACTCAACATTTCCAGACACGATTTATCTTTTAATCCCTCGTATACTTGCAATTATTTCTGTTGAACTTGAGCTAAATGTAAAAAACTACACATGTGACAAACACTCATACAGTATAGTAATGAAAATAAAGATTAAACAGGAAGAGCAGGCGAACTTTAGTTTTATGAGTTTGTAAATATAGATAATTCCATTAATTTGTAACTATTTTATATCATTACATCTACAAAATTAGTTTACGCATAACGCAGAGTGAGCGAGAGACATATTACATTTGAAGTTTTACTGCTTTCACTAGATGGCGGTAGGTTTGTTTGTTTGTTGGATACAGTACAAAGCTACACGAGGACTATGTGCGATAACCATCCCAAATTTTTAAGTTATAAACTAGAATCAAGGCAACTTGTTAACACCACCCATCACTAGCTCTTGGGTAACTCTTCTCAGACCGAATAACTTGATTTGAACATCAGACCTGAAACGTATCCATGGCCTCAAGTGAGAAAGCGATTGTTTTCGTTTTAATTGTATGTCAACTTCCAACAATAGTATGTAATCATATAAAACTGTAAAATATTGTTCGTTAAATTATGAATACGTTCACAAGAAGCTTGAGCCCGTTTAAAGTGTTAGAAGATACGATTTTAGTTTAAAGAGGTCGGTTATTCATTCATAAACGCGTTGTTATCGAAGTGAAAGACAGTATACTTGAAGGTAAACGATATGAAATTAAATATTACATTGTAGTAATATTCGTATTAAAAATGTTGGAAGCATTTCATTGTAACACCAGGAATCAAGTGTCAAAATCACGCGCAATAAAGTATATATAATGACTACCCGAAATAGAATTTGGTCACTCACTCAAACAGCTTGTAGCCTACATTACCAAAATACTTGGACAACTCTACTTCAGAAAGGGCGTCATGTTTCGTCATTGAGGTCACATTTTAATAGAGAACAAATTATCCTTTGACTTTAATGACATCTGGTATTCTGTTATAAATACTTGCATGGTCAGGTGGTTAGAGCGCTTGAAACGCAATAAAAAGGATCACGGGTTCGGATCCTCGTCCCACCAAACATTCTCGCCCTTTCAGTCGTGGGGACGTTATAATGTGACGATCAATCCCACTATTCATTGGTAAAGAGTAGCCCAAGAGTTGGCGGTGGGTCGTGATGACTAGCTGCCTTCCTTCTGCTAAATTAGGGACGGCTAGCGCAGATAGCCATCGTGTAGCTTTGTGCGAAATTCAAAACAAAACCAAAACCAAATACACTGAAATAGACTACTACTCATGTTGCAAAGCAGTTACCTAGTATAGTGAAATCGGAGGGTTTCTCTGTTACGTTGCAGAACAATTGAGCTAGACTAAATTCGGAGCTCTAGATTGGTTAAGACAGCTTCTGACCCAATTTATTTTTAATTACTTTTGGACGTGGCATGCGGTACAGCGTGGCTTATTATCATCCTGACAAAAGGTATGATCCTTCATCATAAAGCACAGTATCTCATCAATGTAAGTAATATGGCATTGCCAAAAATGCCATAAACAGCAAAAGTATCATTTAAGACATTCTCTGAAAATATTTGTTTGTTTCAGAGCAAAGCCACATCGGTTATATATCTGCTGTGTCCACCATGGAGAGTCGAACCCTAGACTTTAGTGGTGTAAGTCCGTTAAATTACCTCTGTCCCATCGAGATACTCACCTTACCAACTCATAAGGTTAATGCATTATATACTCACATAAAAGTATCATTACCTTACCTACTCATAGCATTAATGCATTATATACTCACATAAAATTATCATTACCTTACCTACTCATAGCATTAATGCATTATATACTCACATAAAATTATCATTACCTTACCTACTCATAGCATTAATGCATTATATACTCACATAAAATTATCATTACCTTACCTACTCATAGCATTAATGCATTATATACTCACATAAAATTATTATTACCTTACCTACTCATAGCATTAATGCATTATATACTCACATAAAATTATCATTACCTTACCTACTCATAACATTAATGCATAATAGACTCATGACACAACCATCGCCATAATCTTACCAATCCGTGACACATATCAACTGAAAGAACAACCATCATTACCTTCCCGACCCATGAACTGAATACAAAACCAGAATTATAAACTCATTCACAACCATAGGCACTTTACCTAACCATAACATAAAATCATTATAACCTTCCCAACCTTTATTATCAATACATTCAACATTTCGTCTGACAACGCAACCATCATTATATCACCATTGCTAACATTAATACAATATAAACTTCTAATACAACCATCACCACGTTTCCTAGTCATAATACCTTCGCACATTAAAGACTCGTACATTATACCATAATGACATTAAGTGTCATAATACCTTCATACATTAAAGACTCATAACACAAAAATAACTACAATCTTACCAATGGGTAACATTAATACATTATCGACTGATAACACAATTATCATTACTTAACCTACGCATAATACCATTACATTATAGACACATATACAATCATCCTCATCTTACCCATCATTAACAAAAATACGTTATAGACTCACGCACAGTCATTATCAACTTACCTATTCATACTATTAATACTCTTTGGACTAACACAAAACCGTCTTAAACGTACCTACTCATAACATGCGTTATAAACCATCCACAACCATAATCACCTTACTTCCTGATAATAGTAATACATTTAAGCTCACACATACTTAGCATCAACTTACCAACCTAAAACGTTATAAATTCATACCCCTACCAACCAGCACCTTACTGACCGGCCATTGACGCTCTCTATTTGCGTGGACATGTGAATGGCATATCTCTCAAACAACTGGTCTGAATTGAGCCATACTTACCGTATGACAAATACAATAGATCCCCTGTGCGTCAGTAATTTTACAGAATTACAACACCAAAAATCCGAGGTTCGATTCCTCGCGGTGGACACAGCTGGTAGCTCAGTGTGGCTTTGCTCTAAATTGAACGAACGAACAAACAGAAATAAATATTAGTCCAAGTCGAGGGACTTGTGCATGGGTCTGGGCTGGACGCAGCTATTTTTCAGTTACTGTACCAACTGCATATACAAGTACTCTACAAGTACCGCGAAAAATAACAAATTATTATAATCAATATATTGTTTTCTGACTATTCCATACAACAGGTATAATATATAAACTCAATTGTGATATTCATTCTCTAACCATTTGCCTCTTAGTCCAATCTCTCCACTTTCTTTCTAAAGAGGAAATACGTAGACACATGGACAGACAGGCAGACACTCAAACAATCAGTAGAATTGGAAATGGACAGAGAAACAGACTAAGAAACATGCAGAAAGACATAGTGATACACAAGCAGACATATCGAAAGGCATTAGCCCACTCTTAGATAACCCCTAAAGAAGAAATCTTTACATGTTGTAAGCTTACTCTCTATTAAGTTTATACACTATATATGTAAAGACGAAAGGCATTAGCTCACTGTAAGATAACCCCTAAAGAAGAGATATTTACATGTAGTAAGCTTACTCTCTATTAAGTTTATACACTATATATG
>NW_013666425.1:41665-45876 GCF_000517525.1 Limulus polyphemus
TCAGCTCACTGTAAGATAACCTCTAAAAAAAAAGAGATATTTACTTGTAGTAAGCTTACTCTCTATTAAGTTTATACACTATATACGTAAAGACGAAAGGCATTAGCTCACTGTAAGATAACCCCTGAAGAATATATATTTACATGTAGTAAGCTTACTCTCTATTAAGTTTATACACTATATATGTAAAGACGAAAGAAATGACGTCAACTTTGACCTTGTTTTTGTAATTCCCATATAGTGGCTTGAATCATTTGGGATTTTTCAGTCATCGGCTTAAGTTATCCAAACGGATTTGCAATGGCAACAAAATATTTCTTTTAGTAGCTGTTTTTGTGAACTGGATTGGTCGTTATACTTTTAACTTCAAAGTTAATATAATTTCATCCAAAAGATCGCTTCAGTATTTTATATATTATCCCCGCTGTTTCGTGGTACTGGCAGATCCATGGTAAGCTCTAAGATATGATTTCTATAGTTAGTTTATACTTTCAAATGAATTATTGATTGCATAAACGTGGCGTCATTTTTATTTTCCATCTTATTTACTGGCAAGAGCGAGTCTAAAGGCTTTAAAAATATAGCATACGATTTTTATAGCTGTGAAACTTTTTACTTGTGTAGGTTCAACCGGTGAGACAGACAGAACCAGTTTAGAGGCTCCGGTAAAATTTGTCGTCTTGTAAAATGTTATAGAATTTTCAAACGTCATAGGCTCTTACAAGCGGATAGACTTAAACCACACCCTACTAGACTAACAGAAAAATATAATTTATCTGTAAAATAAAACAGGAATATCAAATATTTGTAGTCATTGACAGGAAAATGATTTTTCTACTCGTAGAGTTATGGGCGTGATCTAAAAGGCCGCATGCTGAACTGCAGGTAAGAAGGTCTAAGGTTCAATTCGCGATATGCTCTTGAGCACGCTCTGCACTATCAGCTGTGAAGGCATTATAATTGTGATAGTCAATCCTTCCATTCGGTTAACGTTAACAGTGTAGGCGGTGGGTGCTGCTTACTCGTTACTTTCATCTGTTCAGTAGTTCTAAATTAAGCACGGCTATGCCTGAATTTTAGTGGTGTATGATATAAACGCTTAGCCTATGTGTTGCCTAAGGCTCCGTTCCGGTTTCTACGCAATCCGAAGGTTTAATCTAGGTTTTTATCTTAAACTTTTGCTCTTGTAACAGATGATGAAGAGACACCAGTGGATAACATTATTTTTCAATAATTCTAGCATTTGACCATTGTTTTCAAAATTGTACCATTTGACCATTGTTTTCAAAATTTTACCATTTGACCACTGTTTTTAAAATTGAACCATTTTACCACTGTTTTTAAAATTGTACCATTTGACCACTGTTTTCAAAATTGAATCATTTTACCACTGTTCTTAAAATTGTACCATTTGACCACTGTTTTCAAAATTGAATCATTTTACCACTGTTTTTAAAATTGTACCATTTGACCATTGTCTTCAAAATTGTACCATTAAACCACTGTTTTTAAAATTGAACCATTTTACCACTGTTTTTAAAATTGTACCATTTGACCACTGTTTTCAAAATTGAATCATTTTACCACTGTTTTTAAAATTGTACCATTTGACCATTGTCTTCAAAATTGTACCATTTGACCACTTTTTCAAAATTGTACCATTTGACCATTGTTTTCAAAATTGTACCATTTGACCACTGTTTTTAAAATTGTACCATTTGACCATTGTCTTCAAAATTGTACCATTTGACCACTGTTATCAAAATTGTACCATTTTACCACTGTTTTTAAAATTGTACCAGTTGACCACTGTTTTCAAAATTGTACCAGTTGACCACTGTTTTCAAAATTGTACCAGTTGACCACTGTTTTCAAAATTGTACCATTTGACCATTGTTTTTAAAATTGTACCATTTGACCACTGTTTTCAAAATTGTACCATTTGACCACTGTTTTTAAAATTGTACCATTTGACCACTGTTTTCAAAATTGTACCAGTTGACCACTGTTTTCAAAATTGTACCATTTGACCATTGTTTTTAAAATTGTACCATTTGACCACTGTTTTCAAAATTGTACCATTTTACCACTCTTTTTAAAATTGTACCATTTTACCACTGTTTTTAAAATTTTACCATTTTAGTATATTTTTCAATTATACAGTAAATTCAAAGTAGGTTAATTAAAACAGTTTGTCTGTTTTCGACAATAAATGAATAATATGTGAAACAAAGGAATGTATAAAGTTTAATACCGTAAGACTTTATACGACCTACATTTTATGATTCTCCTAATATATCTAATTTACTGACATGCCATGCCTGAAAAATTCGGAGGACTTTAATGACAAAGTGAAATTTAGATTGTTTTTATATTTTAATTTTTTTTCAATCTACAGTGTGAGATCGACATCCTGATAATGAGATAAAGCGCGCAAAACTTCTCGAATTTTTATTTTTTTACTTTTCTATGCAAAAAGGAGGAACTAAACGTGTTCTATCAGAATATTAATACTAAAAAAATCATCTTGAGTGGAAATTTAATCCCGCTAAATAAGAAATTATCGTCATTTCAACTTTTCATTTACACGGAAATAATACGTTTTCAATATGCAATACCACACAGCCGTTCATTTTCTAAATAAAAAAAAAACGAGAAAAAACATGAAATGTTTCTTTATCTTTCTGCTTTTTTCCGATTTTAGAGACCTGACTCTTACAAGATGGTGTCCTCTCCTAAACCGGGCTGAGCTTAGAGGTAAAGATTTAATTAACACATAAATGGAACGTGATCTTGTAGTCTCCATCAGCCGCTTTACTGTTCGCCAACCACTGTTGCTTGCTGGCTGGAAGCTGTGAAACCATAATTCAATCAACAATCTGAAAGAATTAATTAAAAACACCTTCAGGTATTAGAGAATAAATCGTTATGCGATGAAAGAAAAGACAGTCTCAAATGGCTTGGAAGTTGTCCGGAGACGGTTCGTTTGCGTGGCTAAGCTGGAGGCCACGAGTTGTGATATAACATATTAATTTTCTACGAGGAGGCGTACATATCTATTACTGTGTGTAATTTTTGTCACTTCACTCACAGAGCTACAATTTCTTCATTTCAAATTATGATTTCCAATTTCCTAATTTAAATTAGATTTTTTACTGAATCTTTTTATACGCTTATTTTTTTATAGATAAAAAAATGATTAAATTAACTTTGAGCTAAGTCACTGAATAGTCGCAAATCCATTTTCAACTTTTGAAGCAAAATTTCTATGTAGATGTATATATCTATGTTATGTTGTCTTTGAGCACAAAAGTAGTATGTTATATTCATACATACATGCATATATTTGTGTTGAATTTAAAGAGAAAAGTATTATGAAAAATGAGAGTCTTCTGTTACGTATTACAATTTCGAATGATTTGGAACCGAGCTAAATGATAATTTAAATTTAGTAGTTAAATATATGCCGATATATCTCCAATTTATGATATTTGCCAACAAGATTGATACACACAGTTTTCTTTTTTAAATACAATTATATTTTAATATACAGCCAATAATACAATTTACAATAACAGTTATTACAAACAGCTACTACAAACAATGATTTATATACAAAAGTTCCACAAACTTACAAACAATACAAAGTATTCTTTCTAGTCTGGAACGTTCTTGATGTCTTATCGAGGGTTCACGACAAGCGGGTTAATTTCGAGTTCACGTAGGCACAATTCCCTAAACAGGGAGCTAGCTAGACCTGTAGTTTTCGCTGATCATACGCCGACTCCAGGTCGAGTTTCCACCGATGACGTTAGGTAATATTTTCATAAAACCACTAATATCCGACGTGAATCCACTGAAGTTAAATGGTTTGTAATGTTCGAAATTTATAAACGTTCCTTGCCAAATATCTTAAGTTTCCCGATTAATTAGCGTTATAACAGTCACAGTTATAGCTCCCGAAGTTTATAGTGCACCAACTATAGCAAACCAATAATAGATGTTCTTTTTTGGCGCGTCGTGTTGGTTATATCTATAGGCGTGTGGACAGTTTCTCGAAAATTCAGATTACGTAACAATACAAAGCTACACTAGCGTTTACGTACACACATATATTGTGGATTCTTACAATCAAGAATCTTATACAAGTTTAGAGAATAGACGGGAGTTCCGCAATACATATTTAACAGTATAAGGTATGTACATTTCTA
>NW_013666425.1:46485-48846 GCF_000517525.1 Limulus polyphemus
ATATATATATATATTGACAACAATACATTAACTATAAAGATTATTCAAAGGATTATACAACTTCAATAATCATGATAGTATACAACACAATCAATACAAATAACCTTATGATCATAAAAATTCATAGTACATAGTGAAAGTACATCAATACAAATGTTATCAACCCCTTTGACATGGATTATCTCCAAATCATACTCTCCTAGTGATAAACTGCAATTTAACAGTCTTATGTTGTTTCTTTCTTCTTTTTTTCTCTCTCTCTTCCTTTTTTTTTGAGAGGATGTCCTATAGTGGATAACAATGCTAAGATTATGTCACCAGGATGGAAAGTACGTTCTTCAACCTTGAGGTCATTAACGTTTTTCATTCGAACTTGAGATGACTTCATATTTTCTCGAGCCAATTCACAAGCACATAAGAGTCTGGACCGAAACTTGGAAACGTAATCCAACAAGTACATTTCTTTCGGATCGTCTTCCAACCATTGTTCCTTCAGTAACTTTGAATGGCCAAATAACAACTCAAACGGGCCAAACCCTAACGACTCCTGAACTGACTCACGAACAGCAAATAATAATAAATTAACTCCTTCATCTCAATCCTTCTCGTTATCGAAGTAATAAGTCCGTATTATACTTTTCAAGGTAGAATGGAATCTCTCAAGAGCACCTTGCAATTTTGGATGATACACACTAGATTTGATGTACTTAGCACCGAGATGGTAAACAACTTGTTGAAACAATCCTAACATAAAATTTTATCCTTGATCATATTGAATTTATTTGAGCAAGCCAACAAAAGTAAAGAAATTGATCAAAGACTTAGACATTTTTTGGGCTAAAATGTTTCTCAAAGGGATAGCTTCAGGGAATCGAGTGGATGCGCACATGATAGTTAACAAATACTGATTCCTCGATCGAGTATTTGGTAAAGGCCCAACATAATCAACAATCACACGACTGAAGGGTTCTTCGAATGCTGGGATAGGTTTCAGAGGAGCAACAGGAATTTTCTGGTTAGGTTTCACGACCAACTGACAGGTATGACAAGTTTTACAAAACTGATAAACACCTTGCCTAACTTTTTGCCAAAAGATATGTCTCATAATTTTGTCACATGTGTTGTTGACATCTAAATGACCTCCCATAGGGAGTTCATAGGCAACTTTTAATATTTCAGAACGATATGCTTTGGGATCAATGATTTGATAAACAATAGACCAGTCATCTGAAGCTGGCACATCTGGTGGTCTACATTTCCTCATAAGCCCACCATTTTTGAAAAAATAACCATTTGGAACTTTCTCCAGTTCATCTTTTGGGAGTGCATATTTAAATAGTGAAGAGATCTGCGGATCCTTTTCTTGCTCGATAATCAGTTTACTTTTAGTAAATGGAACTTCACTAGGTGAATCAGATCCCTCACGTCCATCATTGTCACTCACCGAGGAATTGTCAGTAGAACAATCATCCACAAGATCCCCATTGGATCCAAAAAATGTCTGAGACAAATTTATAATATCATCCTCTGAATCCATGTCTATCATTTGTTTTTGGCTTAATTTCTTAGCCTGAGCTCGAGTCACATCACACTAGGGCAACATATCGGGATTCCTATCAACTACAACATCATCCTTAGATAGAAACAGTGATCGGCTCACTAACCATTTTGGGTTTGGCAACAACTTTTTCCCCAGCCAAATATTCCCAAGAATAATGATACACCCTTAATTGGCAGAGTAAGTCTTACTCCAACCACAAATGGTTCTGAAACAAGGCCTGATGCTAACTAAATGTTACGAAGAGGAACATTAACAAAGCCACCCTCAATACCCTGAGCAATAACAGATTCACCAGTGACAGACCTCGAATCTAGAGGCAATATGCCTTCTAACAACAATGACTGAGTCGTCCAGTATCACGTAGAATACGTATGGGTATGGGATTTCCAATGTCATTTGTCAAAGACATAAAACCAACAGACACAAAAGGTCTAAATTCTTCCCTGATTACATCAGCCTTTATGTCAGTGGACGAATCAACAACATCGGGTGATCTGGTGAAACTACGTCCATATGTGGACACAGACGCACTAGGTGTTGCCTCCTTTTCTTTTTTCTTCAAACGCCAACAATCAGACATAACATGACCAGGTTTTTACAAAAAATGGCAGACATTCCTTGATTGTTTTATAGAAATTTTATCCCGACTGTCAGAAGCTTTCGATCTAGAGGAGCTAAATTTTTCAGAACGATCCTCAGCTTTAGTGGATTGAACAGATAGAGGTTTTTGTTGAAATGTTAGAAATTTCTTTTTATGAAAAGTGGTTTCATGTGTTAAAGTGTAATCATCTGAAAGAGCA
>NW_013666425.1:48883-55351 GCF_000517525.1 Limulus polyphemus
CAACATGCATAGAATTACACCATCGATCAAAATAAACCTCTTTTTCATGGGCATATTCCATATAAGCTTGATTATCTTGTTTGCGATAACCTCGAAACTTTTGTCGATAAGCCTCTGGAACTAACTCGTATGCTTTGAGAATAGCTGCTTTAACCTTATAATAATCCGTACAATCTTCTAAAGAGAGAGCGGCATAAGTTTTTTGTGCTTTACCAGTTAAGACACTTTGGAAATATTTATCAACTTCATTTTTATTAAATGATGGTACTTTAACATAAAGTTCAAAATTGTCATTTTGCCTTGGTCAATTGTAGTTGAGCCTAATTTCTATTTCTTTCAGTCTAATTTCTTTTTCGGTTTCAATGCGAGCTTTTTCGGCCTCGAGACGTTTATTTTCTCTTTCAGCTTCCATATGAGCTTGTCAAGCTCGAGTTGTTTGAGTTTTAGCTGGATCTCTAGCATATCTTTATCATTCAACCCTGATTGGCTAGTAGGGACACTAGAGTATTCCCCAAATGCTTCCTCAGGCAACAAATCATCATTGACTAGTATTTTGATAATACGCATTTTTAGTTCGTCTTTTCTTATTGATATTTTAACTTCTAGTTCTAAAATTTTCCAAGATCAAGCAATTCATTTTTGTTATATCTTTCTAGTTGTTCGAAGGAGGGTGATTCAAGAAAATCTTGATAATCAGACATGATTAAATCTTGTTGGCACTGATAGATATAAGTAGAATTATGATATAAATTTTAATTTAGATTGAATTTTGTCTCTGATTCAGATCCCGGAAGAGCCTCCAATACATTACGTTATGTATTACAATTTCGAATGGTTTGAAACCGAGCTAAATGATAATGTAAATTTAGTTGTTAAATATATGCCGATATATATTTCCAATTTTGATATTTGCCAACAAGATTGATACACACAGTTTTCTTTTTTTTTAAATACAATATATTTTAATATACAACCAATAATACAATTTACAATAACAGTTATTACAAACAGCTACTACAAACAATGATTTATATACAAAAGTTCCACAAACTTACAAACAATACAAAGTATTCTTTCTAGTCTGGAACTTTCTTGATGTCTTATCGAGGGTTCACGACAAGCGGGTTAATTTCGACTTCACGTAGGTACAATTCCCTAAACAGGGAGCTAGCTAGACCTGTAGTTCTCGCTGATCATACGCCGACTCCAGGTCGAGTTTCCACCGATGACGTTAGGTAATATTTTCATAAAAGCACTAATATTCGACGTGAATCCACTGAAGTTAAATGGTTTGTAATGTTCGAAATTTATAAACGTTCCTTGCCAAATATCTTAAGTGTCCTGATTAATTAGCGTCATAACAATCACAGTTATAGCTCCCGAAGTGTATAGCACACCAACTATAACAAACCAATAATAGAGACACTTTTTTGGCGCGTCGCGTTGGTTATAGCTATAGGCGTATGGAGAGTTTCTCGAAAATTCAGATTACGTAACAATACAAAGCTACACTAGCGTTTACATACACACACATATATTGTTGATTCTTAAACTCGAGAATCTTTTACAACTTTAGAGTATAGGAGGGAGTTTCGCAATACATATTTAATAGTATACGTTATGTACATTTCTAAATATAAACTTAATTTAAACAAACATTGATATTAAAATAAATATAGTATACCAAATCCGTCACACTTCGTAGAAGCCCCCAGTGGCTCAGCGGTATGTCTGCGAATTTACAACGTTAAAAACCGGATTTCGATACCCGTGGTGGGCAGAGCACAGATAGCTCTTTGTGTAGCTTTGTGCTTAATTACAAACAAACAAAACCTTCGTAATATTGTTTAATAAGATGTGAGAACGTAAACGTAAATAAAACGTAACAACATAGATTTTAATAACGTAGATTTGTATAGTGAACAGATACTCAACATAATTCTGTTGAATTGAAATAAAACATTTTAATATGTTGTCTTTGTTTTCTTCCCTCTGCCCCTGTGTATATCACACTTATACATGGAATCACTAACGTGATTAATTACACGCTGTAAGACATAGTAACTTTGACCTTGTACAGAATAGATTACTCTTCTTTGTTGGTCTTCATAAAACGTGGTTAAACGTTAACTCTTTAAATTCTTTTACCGTGAATCGTTGAACTTTATCTAAAATGTGTAATGAGTACATACCAAACAGCACCTGAGTGGATTTAAAGTAAACAAAAAAAAATTGACGTGTGAAGAACGCACGATTGTATGTCTACTTACCATGCTCTATTACATTTTTTTATTGTTAGTGGTATAAATCAGAGTTTGTCAGCCATTGGTCCGCCGATCGGCGCCACGTGTCCTAACTATCTTGCCGGTCCGTAGGATCTCATGAAAACAAACATCTAAACAAAACTGACACAATATTCATATGGAAATCGTAATGTTATTTCGTTGTACTTGCATTTTAGTGGTCCGCGACAGCTTAGAGATTTGGTCCGCGGTATCGTAAATGTTGAGAAGCGCTGGTGTAAATAACTTCTATTTTGATGGAGATTATTAAATCTATTTATCTACAAAATGTAGAAGAAAAATTCATAATTGTCTAATTCAAGTGGGTAGCACAATATATGTATTATGATTTCTACCCGTTAGATTTTGTGTATTATTAGGCCTAGAAAATTATTCTGTATTATTGCGATAAATATTAAAGCTATGAATTTACCAGCAGAAAAACCTAAGTATTTATCTGTCCAGGACGTAACTAGTTATCTACAAGTACACAAAACTAAAGTTATAAAGGGTGGTAAAACAAACAAATAAGTTGATGAAATTCCTAGTCATAAATATCGTACTTAAAATATTAAACAACTCGTTACATTAAAACCTTTTAAGAATCACTTTGCGTGCGTATAAGATTGTTTGTTTGTTTTTGAATTTCGCGCAAAGCTACACGAGGGCTATCTGCGCTAGCCGTCCCTAATTTAGCAGTGTAAGACTAGAGGGAAGGCAGCTAGTCATCACCACCCACCGCCATCTCTTGGGCTACTCTTTTACCAACGAATAGTGGGATTGACCATCACATTATAACGCCCACACGGCTGAAAGGGCGAGCATGTTTGGTGTGACGGGGATTCGAACCCGCGACCCTCAGAGTGCGAGTCGAGTGCCTTAACCACCTGGCCAAGGGTATAAGATAAAGCAATTTTATGTAATAATTCCTATATATACATATACATATATATGTATATGTGTGTGTGTGTAATGCACAAAGGATAATTCAAAAATCTTCCCTCTAAATTTCTATAAACAAATAAACTTTTGATTAGTAGTAAGATGCAAGTGGCGGTGACGAGAAAAGTATTTATAATTGATTTTATAAATGCTATGTTTTCCGTTAATTTCGGATATAGATTGATTGATTTTATAAAGGCTATGTTTTTCATCAAATCCGGATTAACACAATTCTCTGACAGTGGGTGCACTGGGTTAGGCGACCTTCCTCTCTGGAACTTTCGTCGATCCGTCTTAAACTCCGACAAAATACAGCAGTGCATCTGTTGTAGGGTGGGGTTTGGTAAGAGTTGTTGTATGCGACGGAACGGTCACTACTGCTCTATAGTCACAGTTTTCGAACAAGGTTTTCCACCTGTCTGCACCAACCATAAGCTTACCGGTAGAGTTTTCATGTAAAGTTGGGTTCTTGCTCATCATCAATGACAAGCTGATCGGTAGAGTTTTCATGTAAAGTTGGGTTCTTGCTCATCATCAATGACAAGCTGACCGGTAGAGTTTTCATGTAAAGTTGGGTTCTTGTTCATCACCAACGACAAGCTTACCGGTAGAGTTTTCATGTAAAGTTGGGTTCTTGCTCATCATCAATGACAAGCTTACCGGTAGAGTTTTCATGTAAAGTTGGGTTCTTGCTCATCACCAATGACAAGCTGACTGGTAGAGTTTTCATGTAAAGTTGGGTTCTTGCTCATCATCAATGACAAGCTTACCGGTAGAGTTTTCATGTAAAGTTGGGTTCTTGCTCATCACCAATGACAAGCTTACCGGTAGAGTTTTTATGTAAAGTTGGGTTTCTGCATATCACCAATGACAAGCTTACCGGTAGAGTTTTCATGTAAAGTTGGGTTCTTGCTCATCACCAATGACAAGCTTACCGGTAGGGTTTTCATGTAAAGTTGGGTTCTTGCTCATCACCAACGACAAGCTTACCGGTATAGTTTTCATGTAAAGTTTGGTTCCTACTCAGTCAGCCCGAGCCATAAAACGATGGTTTAACATAACATAACCTACGACATTATTGTCCGTATATTATGTTAAGTTCCTTTAAAAATTTTAAATTGAAATATTTTCTTCAGGAATCATAGATTTCTATCTTTAAATTATGTAAAGTGTTTGCTGCTACTATAGTCGAGTGGCCATTCTTCATAAAGGGCCTTATTTTGAGAGCTCAAATGTCATGAAAGGATTTATTACTAGTTCGAGAGACTTATCTACCACTATGTCAAGATCCTTTTTTACAGTTATGTTACTGAATGATTTCCCATTTATTTTAAACGTGTGATTCAAATTATGATAACTCAGATTCCTTACCTTGCACTTACCACACTTAAACGTCACTTGCCAAATATTTGCTTAAAACTAATTGATTCAAATCATTCTCTAATACCTAAAACTCCCCAAAAACAGCTAAAAATATCCAACAGTTTAATGGCATTATAAAATTTTGCTAATTTACTATTAATTATGCTCCTATCATTATATTAATGTAAATAAGAAGAAGAATAACCCCAAGCACTGACTCCTGAGGTAATCTACTTGTAAAAAGGGCCCATTAATAACAACATTTTGTTTTATCTCATCCAAACATCTAGCAATCCAACCCATTCCGTTTCGATTTTTCTTAGCTATTTTTAGTGGTACTTTATCACAAGCTTTAGAAACTTTAAATATACCAACTACACACCATTTCTTCGTCCAGATGCTAAGTAACGTCCTCGAAAAACAAACGACTATCACTTTTTTATGTGTTGAATCCAAACAGACTGCAGTTCACCCCTTATATAAAAAGTCACCCCAACTCTCCTCTTCTGTTGAAGTCTATCACTATTATCAGTATTATCTACATCAAACTAAGTTTCAGTATTGCCCATAATTTTATAGTCTTCTATTTCAACTGGAGCCTTGAACTTGTTATCTTCTTTCTAATACTCATAACATTAGAATCATAGCAACTAAGTCTATTCTTGATCCTGTATGTTTATCGAATCTGACAGGTATATCGTCATAACTCGTTATGTTCTGAATCTTGTTTTCCAAACTCGTCGTTGTTTCAGTTATCATATCACTTTGTTTAAACTATCTTTAATTAATATATTTAGCTATTCCACAAACATTATACTGTCTAATCTGCTTAACTAGAGTCTATATTTAGCATATAATTCATCCATATCCTGAAAACTAGCCTAACCAGTCTACATTTCACTCTAAAAGACATTATTCACAACTTTCTTTTAAGCCTTGGATTCTATTAAGTAATTTATCCCTTCATTTAATCCGAGGAGCACTCCCTAAAGGGGCCACACGTATATTTCTATCTCTAACATTAACAGTCAACACTTGGTAAGCAAGACTTGGTCTTTTTATGCTTCTAAGTATAAATACATATATATATTCTTAATGAAAGAGTCCCCCACTACATAGGTTTTGCTAATTTCCTCGCTTCACACAGCCAAAGGTTCAAAGTTATTAGATACTAATATCTTGAAGGTCAGGGTATTACAAGTTCCCGTGCTGAGGCCATTCGCCGGATATGAACCCTAATGAGCAAGTGTTGACCATTTTTGTTCACTGCAAACAACCAACTTCTAGAAACACCCCCCCCCCCACACGTTTATCGCCAGAAGTGGAGTACAATCACACGTTACCATATTTCATATCTTGTAAATACGATGTATTTTTCTGTATTTAAATATTTTAGAAGGCAGGTCAACTAAACACTAATGATAATCTATTATCTTGTTCAATATTTGTTTATTTAATACAACCCCATTCTCTCTGGAGGGTGCCTATTCATTCAGTGATGGGCCGTGTGTTTTTGTAAACATATCTAGTCAAAGTGCGTTGTTTGTTGTTGTTAAATGCAAAACTGCACAATGGGTACTATCTGTGCCCACTCCTGGTATCGAAACCCGATTTCCATCATTATGATCCCTCACAGCGCTGAACCAACCGGAAGGGGGCAATACTATACTGTAGTTTATTCATATTTTATTAATACATTATACATTTAGTCAGTTTGAAAGCTATATCTTAGTTATATTCTGTCAATAAGTACTACCAAAGTAGCACATTGTAGTTCTAATATAGTTTGTTCATATTTTATTAATACATTATACATTTAGTCAGTTTGAAAGCTATATCTTAGTTATATTCTGTCAATAAGTACTACCAAAGTAGCACATTG
>NW_013666425.1:56351-59737 GCF_000517525.1 Limulus polyphemus
AGTTCTAATATAGTTTGTTCATATTTTATTAATACATTATACATTTAGTCAGTTTGAAAGCTATATCTTAGTTATATTCTGTCAATAAGTACTACCAAAGTAGCACATTGCAGTTCTAATATAGTTTCTTCATATTTTATTAATACATTATACATTTAGTCAGTTTGATAGCTATTTCTTAGTTATATTCTGTCAATAAGTACTACCAAAGTAGCACATTGTAGTTCTAATATAGTTTGTTCATATTTCTAAACAAGATATAAGTTTTTCCTTTTAGTATTTTGTTTATTCTTATAAATAAATAGATTTTATCTCTTTGATAGATTTTTGGGCCTAAAGACGAAAGGCGGAAGACTTTCAAAACGTCTACAACACGCAGTTGCCGTTCATTCTACAAAGTTTCATCAGATTTCGTCACCATCTTACTCGCAATCTGAGGGTCCCGGGTTCGAATCCCCGTCCCACCAAACATGCTCGCCCTTTCAACCGTAAGGGCGTTATAATGTGACGGTCAATCCCACTATTTGTTGGTAAAAGAGTAGCCCAAGAGTTGGCGGTGGGTGGTGATGAGTAGCTGCTTTCTCTCTAGTCTTACACTGCAAAATTAGGGATGGCTAGCGCAGATAGCCCTCGTGTAGCTTTGCGCGAAATTCAAAAAACAAAACAAACAAACAATCACTATCTTATATAAATTGATATTCTTCTAGACAAAAATTAACCGTTTCTACAAGTTTCTAACTTTAATCTAAAATGTTATACTCGGGCAACCATACCATACCACTGTGTAGCAAACAATATTCAGTCCTAAATGATGTAAATACGTCTCGATGACTTATAAGATTTTAATTTATATATTTACGTGAGTACCGAAATCGTTTTCATTCACATCACCAAGAATCCAACAAACAGTTATAACTGAAACAGTGTTAATTACTTCAACCATAACAATGCTGGTATTAAAAAAAAGGCCCTACTAAGAATTGCAAAGCTCTAGTGTGGTTATAAAAAACGCTGAAGATCGTAATTTTACTTTAAAATCTTCTATGACTACTCGAATTTAGAATTTTTAATGAATTTCTGTTAAAACATAATTAATTAAATAATCTAATCAGGTCTCATAAGAGGAGTTTTGTATAAGTGAACAAAATAAAAATAAATTAACTTTTCTTTTTTTATAAAATTGTCATTTGATAAGATTTGTTTCAATTTTGATTTTATATTTTGTTACTTTATTTGTAATATAACTTTTTATGCACTTTAATTTTGTTAGAGAAATATAATTCAAATATAAAAAAATCAAGAATTTAGTATATATAAGAAAACAGTAGTTATGTTTTGTTAGTGTTATTATTTTCTAATGGAAAACGCTATGAGAAAAAAAAATTACCTGAAAGAGTTTTTCATTGGAAAATAATAATAATAGGGATCTTTCAGATATATTTTTACTAGTTCTCGTTTTGTTTTTATTCAAAGTCCCCATGTGGCACAGGGGCATGTCTGCGGACTTACACCGTAAGAAATCTGGTTTTGATACCCGTGATGGGCAGAGCACAGATAGTCCTTTGTGTTGCTTTGTGCTTAACAACTGCGGATTTTAGAGTTGTAAGTCCGTAAACTTGCCGATGTCCAACCAGGGGAGTTTAGTTAGTGTCGACAAATATATCTCAAGAGATGTTACTTGTTCATATCATACAAGAATATTTTGTGATATTTTTAGGCATTATGAAGTCTTATTAAATTGATTTTAGTAAAATTACTTTTAACGAACAGCTCTTAAGACTCATATAAGTCTATTTTGGAGATATAGTTTTATGTTTTTGGGAAAAGATTCATTGGTTTTTGCAGGTGTAGATATAGTAGTTTACTGCTGATAATTCATTATGTTTTCAGTATGATTAAACTTAAAACCATTTTTCAAATTATTATTTATTATTATAAAGTTTTAATGAAGCAGTAAAAAGCATCATTAGATTTTAATTATTTCTTGAATGCACGTTAGCTGATAGAAAATTAAGGAACTTAGTCAGAATTACAAACTGTGCTGCTTATTAATATCGGGTTTAATTACACAGATCTAACTGAAGTCGTTACACTTCTAGCTGGCTGTCTATGGTGTTTAGTTTTCGTCACTTCTATAGCGTCAAAATATGAACAAAAACTCAGAATAGAAAACTGGAAAATATTTTTGTGAAGAGTATTAGAATATTTCAATTTGAAGTATCAATAGACACTCTGTGTGGATTTCCTAGAGTTGGATTAAACTGTTTTTGCTCTACTGAGAGGTAACAAAAAACAAAGAAAATTTCAAGAAAAAAAATTAAAATTGTTAGATTAAGCTTATTAAACTAAAAGAATCTCTTTATATTATATTACCTGACATTAAAATAATGTTAATATTTTTCAATTAGCAAAACTGAGCATCCTTCACATTATTAATTCTATTGAAATTACCGTTCGGTTATTCCTTAAGGAACTATTTTTATTGATATCTTAAAGAGATTTGAGATATTCGATTTTATGAAGGATAAGATAAGGAAAAATTTAAAATAAATTCGATTACCCGAGGTGGACACAATAAATATCCAAATGTGGCTTTGATCTAATAAACAAAATATTTTGTGACTTTTTAAATTGCATCAGGTAGTATGAAACTTCCGTTTTGAACGAGAGTTTCAAACACAAATGTGTGGACTTAACTGATGTTATAAAGATAGTTTGATCGTCGATAATCATCATTTTGTTAATTCGAACATTTACTTAAGTTCAGTGTTTAAAATGTTCGATAAATATATATGCAGCGCAGTGCAAACTTGAGCCGAGTGCGGATCCAGCATTTGAGTCCCGTTATTAAAAAAAAAACGCCTTCCGATTTTCGGCCCCTGGGAGTGTTATAAGGGTAACAATTAAATTCGATTGTTCGGTCATACAGGAGTAGCCCAAGGGTTGACTGTGAGTGCTCTTGACTAGCTGTTTTCTCTTTAATGTATCAATTCAAAATTCGGGACGACTAGCCTAGATAGACCTTTGGTAGCTGTGTTGCGAATATCCGAAAACAAACGAACAAAAACAAAACAGTAGAAACGTGTTTCACTCAGATATTTTGTTGTTGTTATTATTTTCAAAGCAACTGTAAGCTGAAATTTGAAAGCTTGTGTAAAGCTAATATTATATCTATAGTCACATTTGACCCTTTTCAACTTTATTTACCCCTTTAGATATCTATTAAACTAGTATGGTGAAATGTAGAATCCAGTTGGGATTGTCTTTCTTAAATATTATATCTATAGTCACATTTGACCCTTTTCAACTTTATTTACCCCTTCAGATATCTATTAAACTAGTATGGTGAAATGTAGAATCCAGTTGGGATTGTCTTTCTTATATAT